>NW_024609839.1:90485213-90495213 GCF_016920785.2 Ixodes scapularis | reverse complement strand
GTTAGGTTAGGTTAGGTTGGGTTAGGTTGGGTTGGGTTGGGTTGGGTTGGGTTGGGTTAGGTTAGGTTAGGTTAGGTTAGGTTAGTCTTGCTGTCTGGTTCTTCAACTGCTACGACGACATGTGTTGTGTTGTGTTGGGTTGTGTTGGGTTGTGTTGTGTTGTGGTGTGTTGTGATGTGTTGTGTTGTGTTAGGTTAGGTTAGGTTAGGTTAGGTTAGGTTAGGTTCGGTTAGGTTAGGTTAGGTTAGGTTAGGTTAGGTTAGGTTAGGTTGGGTTAGGTTAGGTTAGGTTAGGTTGGGTTGGGTTAGGTTAGGTTAGGTTAGGTTACTCGTTTAAATAGCGGGCGTTAATTGGGGGGTGGCTTTTAATGGCGTCGTTGTTGTAGACGCCGTTCATAAGACCGCATGTTTATTTCAATCAGGCATGCCTCTCTTTCCAGGTCATCGCTACTTGGGACCCGGGAACCCCTTAGACAACGGCCAACCTGTGGACAGAGACGATTGGATAGCCCGGCAGCACGATCACGACTATTCCAAGGCAACTAGCGACCAAGACATCTTTACAGCCGATCACAAGGCCATCGGCGACTTTGTAAGTGATTGGAGCGACCGGGGTTCGTGGCACTCTCTCGTTGGTGCAGCTGGGCTCGGTTTTAAAAACCTAGTAAAGGAAAAGGCTCTCGGCCGTACACTCTATGGAGGAGGGGAAAACATGTCCGGACGGAAACGTGGTCACGATAGCGGGTCATCACCTGACTTCAAGCGGCTCTATGGAGATTCAGTCGTCAACTTCATCGAGCGAGCCCTTTACTCCGGAAGCGGAGCCGCAGCAGATTCGTCAACAAGCAACGCAGACCCGTGCCCAACGGACCAGGAGACCTCGCAAGAACTCACCCAACGTGGGCCCGGAGGAGCAGGAATTGGAAGTAATACTCAAAATGAAGGAGTCGTCGTACAGCAAATTTTGCGCGTCCCCAGAGACCAAGGAGTGGTTTCAGTGTATAGTGACAGTAAATTACTTACCACCTGGGGGTACGCCACCGTGTTAACGAAGATAACGTACACGCACGACAAAAAGTATTACGGCTACTTTACGTCCATGTCTCGCCTGCCCGTCGAGTTTCCCTACCTCTATATTACACCGGGCACTTTTAAATCGCTGCCTCCAGACACCAAAGCCCTTTCTTGCCGCGCAAAAATAACGCCTCACGGCATCCGCACTCCCTGGAAAACTGGATCTACCGTAGTACAGCCGGTCAATTCAGACATGTTGGTGTACGGGGTGAGTTCGGTGGGATTAAACTTGTACCTGGACACGGGCATGGCCAAGCCGGGCACGGGCACGACAGACAATCAAATGGTAACGACGGAACCGAGCGAGTTTCACACAAACGACCATCGCCTCTTGATCGAAAAGTACTGGGGCGTAAGCATGGACAGTAGCGGCACTTTAACAAAATCCGACACAATCCCCACGTGCATGGGGGTACCGCGGCACAACAACTGTTACGACTTTATTCATTGTGCCGACTTTGCACCCCGCACCAACAAGTTTATTAACACTTTCCCCTTCAAAAGTCACGTTGGCACTCCCATAATTAATTACGATTACACTTTTCAAAACGGCTGGCTGCGTACGTGCGCCCCAATGTGTGGGGATTCCAACACGTACATAGCCGCCCCTTCGACCGTAATGGGAAAACAACTTTCGACCCTGGACTCTACAATCAAGGACACCAGCGTGCAAAATTCCGTAATAATGCTACAGCGAGAGGATTTTGACAGCGAGTACGACAGGCCCATCGAGCGCGAACACAGCCACCAAGGTTTAATACACAATCCCCCCAATTGCAGCAAGGCGCAACCTAGCGTGGGTTTTGGAATTTTGGCAGTAAGCAAAAAATCGATCGATTCTCCGGGCAGCAACGATAAATTTCAAGACGTGTCGGCATTTTTCCAGGTGGACACAGAACTGGTGCTTCACTCGAGCAACGATACAATATCGCCCATGCAAAAAATTAACAGCGCGTGCCACCAACACTTTACCAAAACTAAGGTAAACAAGTATATCCCAGCTAACCGACAAACACACTTGGGCCACTACACATATCACGAATCTGCCGGAACTGCCAAGTTACTCTCTGTACCATTCAAGCCATAATAAAGAAACTTTTTATTGTTTCTTGTACCCACATCGCCTGCATATCTCGTTATTCGTCAACCAATTGACTACTCTGTCCCATTCTTCGTCCATTGCTCGTACCATCCGCTGACAGTAATCATTTTCGCTTTCATCTTCTCTCCGAACAATGACCAGATGATCGTAATTGCCTCGAAGCACCTTGGCACAAATATCCCTTTCCTTAAGATTTTCTTCTTGTGTCTTCTGCGCTTTTACCCTCTCCTTATGCATGCGTGCTTCGACTTCCCTCTTTCCAAACTCGACGAGTTTATCGACGACCAATCGGAGAAAATCCTCCTTGAAATCCAGGGAGCACTCGATTGCCCTGGACACGGGGGAATCCTCAATCTTCATGTCGTCGTCGTCGTCGTCGGTATCCTAAAGAAGATATATATATATATATATAACTCTTTTATACTTAGCTACGACAACTGCAACGACATCCAATTTTTTTTTTTTTTTTTTTAATTTTTTTTTTAATTTTTTTTTTTTTTTTTAATTTTTTTTTTTTTTTTTAATTTTTTTTTTTTTAATTAATTAATTAATTAACTAATTACTAATTAATCAACTAATTAGTCATTAACAGGACTCACCAATAAGATGCGCCGAATATTAGCCCCCAGTCCTCCGTCCTTCTCTCCACCACCAGCCTGGCCACTACTAGTGCTGCTGCTTGGTCCTGGCAGAGGGTCCATCCTTCCCGTCCGAGTCGTCGTAGTAGACTGAGGTTTAGTAGGGTTAGCTCGCTCATTATATAGGCAACTACCAGAACTGGTTTTGGGCGTCACCAAGGACGCTAACCGGTTTATCCAGGTCGCGAAGGCCAACCGCACGATATAAAAGGAGCTGCCTTCGGCTCGAAAATTCAGTCTTCGCCGAGGACTCGAAGGGACAAGACCTCCTGCCTGCCTGCCTGCCTGCCTGCCTGGAAGGACTGCCTGCTGCCTGGACTGCCTGGACTGCCTGCCCCCTTGGATGGTGAGCCTGCAAAAACTTTGACTCTGCTCTATTGAGCATTTTTGAGACTAAGTTTTTAATTTAGGGACTTTGCCTCTCGAATGCTCTTTAGACTTTGCCAAATTTTTTTTTTTTTTTTTTTCATAGATGGAGCGGGAAATGCCAGAGAAGAAGCGAGTCAGACTTGAGGAGAATGACGATGAGGTACCGCTACACGTATTATTGGAATATATGTTTGACGGGGAAATGTCCGTTACTAGGGAGGAGATGGACAAAGCAGTGGAGAAGATGAGTCACGATGTGCCGCTTCCCCTATACAAGAGTTGGACGAAACTGAAGAAATTGATCGACGCGTGGACATTTTACCAGGAGAAATTTTGTCCGAACCAAGAACATTGGCAACGCGAGAATGCGACCATCACGAGTCCCCTCCACTATTGCCCCGATGGGCAGAAGAGTTACGACGCGTTCCAAAACGAAGAAGAATTGTGCATGATGTCATTACCGTTGGATCATATGGAGAAGCTCAGGAGTCTTATTTTACTTTGTCTAAGCGCCTTGAAGAACCCAGAGCAGGATATGCCTTTGCCGCCATCTCCTTCCACATCTCGGGATGTAGACGGCCGCACTTGCACGTCGTCCACGATTGCTCGTGGAGCAACGGAACGTGTAGATGTGTCGCCTTTGCAGGGTTCCGCAGAAGACCAAATCGCTCTTCGGTTTGGTCTTGTAACACCAATGGATGGGACTATTTCCGCCTCGTCGACTATCTTAATAAAGAGCCCCGCCGGTTGGAGTACCTTAAGGTGGCAGGAACCAGTTGGCTCGAATACATTGGAGCTGAGGTATTGGAACTCCCAAGACATTGCAGATGTGGAACCGCAGGAGCAGTGGAGGTATTATTTGGAGCATTTCAAGGTCCAAGTGCATGCGACGACTGCACCCGAAGTGTTGGAGGCCATCCGAACACTTCGCAAGTATACGCAACGGAAACTACTCCACGTGAAACCAGAAGATGTGAGAAAGCACACCATACAGAGGAGTCACTCTTTCTCATCCTCTCCCAGAACCCGGTCTCGCCGCTGACGAACATTACTCGAACTCCAATGTGGTTAGAACGTGCGGACTTGCGGTTCATACGCCTAGATGACAAGCGCCTGCAACGTGCCATTCAAGTTTTGAATGAACAATTGTGTAACTGGACCACTTTGGACTATATATCTCTGTATCAAAAGACTAACCCTCTGTTTGACGCACCACATGGCAACATTAGCCAATATTATATGGATGTGCCGTCTTCGTTTGCAGCCATTGTAGAGCTGTTGGAATATCAATTGGGACCCGAAGTTCCAGACTTTGTAACCAACTTGTATAACCTACTCGAAAGGCGCGTACCCAAGAAGAATTGCATGGAGATTGTATCCCCTCCAAGTGCTGGAAAAAACTTTTTCTTTGATGCCGTTGTCAGTTTTTATATAAACAGGGGCACTATACACAACTTTAACAAGTATTCTAGTTTTCCATTGCAAGATGCCGTGGGCAAGCGCATTTTGATATGGAACGAACCAAATTGCGAATCGAGCGCATTTGAAACAATAAAGAAAATTTTTGGGGGTGATGTAGACAGTGTAGCGGTAAAGTATTCGAGCGACATGACTGTAACACGCACTCCCGTGATTGTTTTGAGTAACCACGAGACTTTTCCGCGCATTCCAGCGTTTAACCACAGGATGTTTAGGTACAGGTGGAAAACTTGTCCAGAATTGCTAAAGTATGACAAGAAGGTTAATCCACTTGCGTTGATTAATTTATTTGATGCCTACCTCGACGATCACGAGTATACTGCCACGCGCCGTGTTCAATAAAGTGCCTTTTTTATCTAGCCAACACGGTCTTGCTGTCTGGTTCTTCAACTGCTACGACGACATGTGATGTGTTGTGTTGTGTTGTGTTGTGTTGTGTTGTGTTGTGTTGGGTTAGGTTGGGTTGGGTTGGGTTGGGTTAGGTTAGGTTAGGTTAGGTTAGGTTAGGTTAGGTTAGGTTAGGTTGCTGTCTGGTTCTTCAACTGCTACGACGACATGTGATGTGTTGTGTTGTGTTGTGTTGTGTTGTGTTGTGTTGGGTTGGGTTGGGTTAGGTTAGGTTAGGTTAGGTTAGGTTGGGTTAGGTTAGGTTAGGTTAGGTTAGGTTAGGTTAGGTTAGGTTAGGTTGGGTTAGGTTGGGTTGGGTTAGGTTGGGTTGGGTTGGGTTAGGTTGGGTTAGGTTAGGTTGGGTTAGGTTGGGTTAGGTTGGGTTGGGTTGGGTTGGGTTGGGTTAGGTTAGGTTAGGTTAGGTTAGGTTAGGTTAGGTTGGGTTAGGTTGGGTTAGGTTGGGTTAGGTTAGGTTAGGTTAGGTTAGGTTAGGTTAGGTTGGGTTAGGTTGGGTTGGGTTAGGTTAGGTTAGGTTAGGTTAGGTTAGGTTGGGTTAGGTTAGGTTACTCGTTTAAATAGCGGGCGTTAATTGGGGGGTGGCTTTTAATGGCGTCGTTGTTGTAGACGCCGTTCATAAGACCGCATGTTTATTTCAATCAGGCATGCCTCTCTTTCCAGGTCATCGCTACTTGGGACCCGGGAACCCCTTAGACAACGGCCAACCTGTGGACAGAGACGATTGGATAGCCCGGCAGCACGATCACGACTATTCCAAGGCAACTAGCGACCAAGACATCTTTACAGCCGATCACAAGGCCATCGGCGACTTTGTAAGTGATTGGAGCGACCGGGGTTCGTGGCACTCTCTCGTTGGTGCAGCTGGGCTCGGTTTTAAAAACCTAGTAGAGGAAAAGGCTCTCGGCCGTACACTCTATGGAGGAGGGGAAAACATGTCCGGACGGAAACGTGGTCACGATAGCGGGTCATCACCTGACTTCAAGCGGCTCTATGGAGATTCAGTCGTCAACTTCATCGAGCGAGCCCTTTACTCCGGAAGCGGAGCCGCAGCAGATTCGTCAACAAGCAACGCAGACCCGTGCCCAACGGACCAGGAGACCTCGCAAGAACTCACCCAACGTGGGCCCGGAGGAGCAGGAATTGGAAGTAATACTCAAAATGAAGGAGTCGTCGTACAGCAAATTTTGCGCGTCCCCAGAGACCAAGGAGTGGTTTCAGTGTATAGTGACAGTAAATTACTTACCACCTGGGGGTACGCCACCGTGTTAACGAAGATAACGTACACGCACGACAAAAAGTATTACGGCTACTTTACGTCCATGTCTCGCCTGCCCGTCGAGTTTCCCTACCTCTATATTACACCGGGCACTTTTAAATCGCTGCCTCCAGACACCAAAGCCCTTTCTTGCCGCGCAAAAATAACGCCTCACGGCATCCGCACTCCCTGGAAAACTGGATCTACCGTAGTACAGCCGGTCAATTCAGACATGTTGGTGTACGGGGTGAGTTCGGTGGGATTAAACTTGTACCTGGACACGGGCATGGCCAAGCCGGGCACGGGCACGACAGACAATCAAATGGTAACGACGGAACCGAGCGAGTTTCACACAAACGACCATCGCCTCTTGATCGAAAAGTACTGGGGCGTAAGCATGGACAGTAGCGGCACTTTAACAAAATCCGACACAATCCCCACGTGCATGGGGGTACCGCGGCACAACAACTGTTACGACTTTATTCATTGTGCCGACTTTGCACCCCGCACCAACAAGTTTATTAACACTTTCCCCTTCAAAAGTCACGTTGGCACTCCCATAATTAATTACGATTACACTTTTCAAAACGGCTGGCTGCGTACGTGCGCCCCAATGTGTGGGGATTCCAACACGTACATAGCCGCCCCTTCGACCGTAATGGGAAAACAACTTTCGACCCTGGACTCTACAATCAAGGACACCAGCGTGCAAAATTCCGTAATAATGCTACAGCGAGAGGATTTTGACAGCGAGTACGACAGGCCCATCGAGCGCGAACACAGCCACCAAGGTTTAATACACAATCCCCCCAATTGCAGCAAGGCGCAACCTAGCGTGGGTTTTGGAATTTTGGCAGTAAGCAAAAAATCGATCGATTCTCCGGGCAGCAACGATAAATTTCAAGACGTGTCGGCATTTTTCCAGGTGGACACAGAACTGGTGCTTCACTCGAGCAACGATACAATATCGCCCATGCAAAAAATTAACAGCGCGTGCCACCAACACTTTACCAAAACTAAGGTAAACAAGTATATCCCAGCTAACCGACAAACACACTTGGGCCACTACACATATCACGAATCTGCCGGAACTGCCAAGTTACTCTCTGTACCATTCAAGCCATAATAAAGAAACTTTTTATTGTTTCTTGTACCCACATCGCCTGCATATCTCGTTATTCGTCAACCAATTGACTACTCTGTCCCATTCTTCGTCCATTGCTCGTACCATCCGCTGACAGTAATCATTTTCGCTTTCATCTTCTCTCCGAACAATGACCAGATGATCGTAATTGCCTCGAAGCACCTTGGCACAAATATCCCTTTCCTTAAGATTTTCTTCTTGTGTCTTCTGCGCTTTTACCCTCTCCTTATGCATGCGTGCTTCGACTTCCCTCTTTCCAAACTCGACGAGTTTATCGACGACCAATCGGAGAAAATCCTCCTTGAAATCCAGGGAGCACTCGATTGCCCTGGACACGGGGGAATCCTCAATCTTCATGTCGTCGTCGTCGTCGTCGGTATCCTAAAGAAGATATATATATATATATATAACTCTTTTATACTTAGCTACGACAACTGCAACGACATCCAATTTTTTTTTTTTTTTTTTAATTTTTTTTTTTTAATTTTTTTTTTTTTTTTTAATTTTTTTTTTTTTAATTTTTTTTTTTTTTTTTAATTTTTTTTTTTTTTTTAATTTTTTTTTTTTTTTTTTAATTAATTAATTAATTAACTAATTACTAATTAATCAACTAATTAGTCATTAACAGGACTCACCAATAAGATGCGCCGAATATTAGCCCCCAGTCCTCCGTCCTTCTCTCCACCACCAGCCTGGCCACTACTAGTGCTGCTGCTTGGTCCTGGCAGAGGGTCCATCCTTCCCGTCCGAGTCGTCGTAGTAGACTGAGGTTTAGTAGGGTTAGCTCGCTCATTATATAGGCAACTACCAGAACTGGTTTTGGGCGTCGCCAAGGACGCTAACCGGTTTATCCAGGTCGCGAAGGCCAACCGCACGATATAAAAGGAGCTGCCTTCGGCTCGAAAATTCAGTCTTCGCCGAGGACTCGAAGGGACAAGACCTCCTGCCTGCCTGCCTGCCTGCCTGCCTGGAAGGACTGCCTGCTGCCTGGACTGCCTGGACTGCCTGCCCCCTTGGATGGTGAGCCTGCAAAAACTTTGACTCTGCTCTATTGAGCATTTTTGAGACTAAGTTTTTAATTTAGGGACTTTGCCTCTCGAATGCTCTTTAGACTTTGCCAAATTTTTTTTTTTTTTTTTTTCATAGATGGAGCGGGAAATGCCAGAGAAGAAGCGAGTCAGACTTGAGGAGAATGACGATGAGGTACCGCTACACGTATTATTGGAATATATGTTTGACGGGGAAATGTCCGTTACTAGGGAGGAGATGGACAAAGCAGTGGAGAAGATGAGTCACGATGTGCCGCTTCCCCTATACAAGAGTTGGACGAAACTGAAGAAATTGATCGACGCGTGGACATTTTACCAGGAGAAATTTTGTCCGAACCAAGAACATTGGCAACGCGAGAATGCGACCATCACGAGTCCCCTCCACTATTGCCCCGATGGGCAGAAGAGTTACGACGCGTTCCAAAACGAAGAAGAATTGTGCATGATGTCATTACCGTTGGATCATATGGAGAAGCTCAGGAGTCTTATTTTACTTTGTCTAAGCGCCTTGAAGAACCCAGAGCAGGATATGCCTTTGCCGCCATCTCCTTCCACATCTCGGGATGTAGACGGCCGCACTTGCACGTCGTCCACGATTGCTCGTGGAGCAACGGAACGTGTAGATGTGTCGCCTTTGCAGGGTTCCGCAGAAGACCAAATCGCTCTTCGGTTTGGTCTTGTAACACCAATGGATGGGACTATTTCCGCCTCGTCGACTATCTTAATAAAGAGCCCCGCCGGTTGGAGTACCTTAAGGTGGCAGGAACCAGTTGGCTCGAATACATTGGAGCTGAGGTATTGGAACTCCCAAGACATTGCAGATGTGGAACCGCAGGAGCAGTGGAGGTATTATTTGGAGCATTTCAAGGTCCAAGTGCATGCGACGACTGCACCCGAAGTGTTGGAGGCCATCCGAACACTTCGCAAGTATACGCAACGGAAACTACTCCACGTGAAACCAGAAGATGTGAGAAAGCACACCATACAGAGGAGTCACTCTTTCTCATCCTCTCCCAGAACCCGGTCTCGCCGCTGACGAACATTACTCGAACTCCAATGTGGTTAGAACGTGCGGACTTGCGGTTCATACGCCTAGATGACAAGCGCCTGCAACGTGCCATTCAAGTTTTGAATGAACAATTGTGTAACTGGACCACTTTGGACTATATATCTCTGTATCAAAAGACTAACCCTCTGTTTGACGCACCACATGGCAACATTAGCCAATATTATATGGATGTGCCGTCTTCGTTTGCAGCCATTGTAGAGCTGTTGGAATATCAATTGGGACCCGAAGTTCCAGACTTTGTAACCAACTTGTATAACCTACTCGAAAGGCGCGTACCCAAGAAGAATTGCATGGAGATTGTATCCCCTCCAAGTGCTGGAAAAAACTTTTTCTTTGATGCCGTTGTCAGTTTTTATATAAACAGGGGCACTATACACAACTTTAACAAGTATTCTAGTTTTCCATTGCAAGATGCCG
>NW_024609839.1:90332957-90482613 GCF_016920785.2 Ixodes scapularis | reverse complement strand
AAGGGATACTGAAGCGAAACTTGAAATACACCTATTATGGTCAGAAATAGGTTCAATATGATCAATGATATTCATAAATCATAATCGCGCCTTTGTATTTTGAACGGATGGCTATATTTTTTACCCTAATGGGCCCGATTGGGCGCGCGCTCAAAAATTGGCCATCGGAGAGCGCGATGCGTCTTGGGATATTGGGCGCATTCGTGACGTCACTTGTGCCAGTCGGGAAAGGCTACGGCGTGAATGTTGTGGTTACGAGCGTTGCCACTTGGTGGCGCGTCGACGATTTACGACCTGTGACAACGTGGCCGTTTGAGATGTGCAAGGGCTGCACGCACGCTGCACCACGGGACCACGGCAAGTCGGCAACCACGGCAGCACTGACAAAACCAGCTGAGGCCGGATTCTCAAAGCGAATTCACGACGAAAAAAGTGCGTACGACAAATTTGAGAGAAAACCCGTGCTCTCGAAACGAAATTGTCGTAACCTTTGCGCAGGTTACGACAGAATCCTACGACCTCTCCGAAGCTGTCTTACGCACTTTTTACGATCAAATCAACAAGGCTGAGAGCGTCGCTCAGTTACTTGGTATCGGCCACTAACGGACATTTATTTTTCTTCGTGCTCTTCTCGTGCGTCCCGACTTCAACCAGCAAGAAAAAAGGAAGGAGTACTTAAAACAGACCACGACGATCAAGAACGCAGGATCCACAAACACACGAGAAGAGCTACAACAGCCACGATTCTGCCGACCGAGCGAGCTCGGCAGAATATAGTAGGCCTAGCAGCAACATCGACTCGGCGCACCGTTGCTCCGGCGGTCCTTTGCCAAGACCGTCTGTCCATGACCGGCTGGCCTGCTGAATGGAATATGCCCGCGCGACCCTTGGGACCCTTACCGGATGAGTAGTTTGATCCCTGAACTAAATTTCAGAGGTCAATATTTTCCCCTTGTCATCTCGATCTCCTTGTTTTCCGAGACAGCGGTGACGAACGCTGTCGTCGAAAAGGGACTCTCATTGATTCTATCTCCTTGTTTTGTGTGATATAGAGCTCAAATAAACGCCATACGGATTACCTTGGCAACTCGGTATGTACTTTCTGTTATTAGTATGCCATTTTTATTCTGACTCGACGCTACGTCAGTGTCGAGCTATAGCAGTTCGTGGGAGCTACGCGATGTCGGTCTAACCTTTCTTTGCCGAGTGTCATGTCAGTATCGAGTTGCAATCGTAAAAGATCGGTCCAGAAGCGCTTACCGAAACGCGGTCTAACAGAGCGAATCCAGCACTTCGATCAAACGCGCGTGTCCGCTCCGAGTGTGAACAGGTATTTGGCATTTGCGTGGCTCTTGCTGACACCCTCGTAGTTCAAACATATCCTTTTTAACGTCGGCTTGCAGCTCCAGGGGTGGAACTCATGAAATGTACTTGGGAGCAGCCACGGGAGCAGCTGAAACAGCTGTTATGGAGCAGGTGGGGAGCAGCTAAAACTACGTTCTGGAGCAGGCTAGGAGCAGCTCAGATCAGTTTACGGTGCACTTCAGCTTGCGTCTTAGACAAGCACGGGAGCAATTTCAATCGTACTTAGCAGAACAGATGAACATGAATGGTTAGGGACCTAGGTAGACGGGACAGTGTAACAGATGCGAAAACTTGAAACTTTGTGAGCCTTAATGAGAATCAAAAAGCCAGTACCCTGTTTCTCAAGATAGCGTCCTTGATATTTTCCGAGTGGCTTTCAGCTGCTCAAAATGCAAACCAGCACTGCTTATCGCACAACCCACACGTGCTCGACATAGTAATTATATGTGCGAACCACGTGACGTGCGCAAGCAATGGACGTGCAGTTGCACGGAGGAACAGGGCAACAAATTTCGCGTTTATCCTATTGTGCAACTCGATTACGAAGCAGCAGACTACGATTAACGAAGTTATCGTATTTGAAGCGATAAGCAGGAGCAAGGTACGCCGAGCAGATCTATCACTCGCAAAAGAGCTGCTGGCCGGCAAGGTTTCGGATCGGACCGCGTTTCAGTTCAATCAAATCACGATTTATCTTGCGAGAATGCGGTTCCAACTTCTAACGACGAAGTACTAAAATGAATATCTTGCTCATTTGTTTTCAACTGGCTGACGTCCGGATCCCGGGCCGCAGAGCCTCAGGCAATCTGACGCTTAACGACTCGACCTCACCTCAGCCGACTTGCTTAACCGCTTATGGTTGAAGAATAACAATCCAGTCGCAGGTGGTGTGGCGCTTAGAATCCGAGTTTTTTCGCGCGCTTCCGACTCGGGATACACAGGGAGAATAAACAGAACAAAGGATTGCAAGGCCGACCAGGCTGAACGCGCTCATTGTTGCGAATCGAGTCAATAAAACCGAAACCAAGACAAAATAAAAAGTTTCTTGGCGCACGTTTTGCGATCTGGCGCATAATGGCGCGAGGTATTGGCTGTGGCGCAGTTTCTGCAACATGGCGCAGGATGGCGCAGACATATGCGTCTGGCGCAAAATGGCGCAAATGGCGCAGCCGTTCCACCCGAGCTCGCGACTCGCAGCAACTAATACCGGCCGTGCCAGAAGCATGCTCGGGCCGTGTCGTGCAAAGAGCCGCAACGAGAACGAGCTCACTGTGGCCAACTACGCTTTGGCTTTCTCCGCCAAGGCTTTGCAAACGCGTTCAGGCCTAGGCGAATTCTGCTGGCACGCCGTATTGCCGCAGAACGGCGCTGCTATTTTGGCACAAGTGATGTCACGAGAACTTCCCCCCCATCCACCAGATGAGAATTTGAAATCGTTTAATTATGTTTAAAATTAGTTCTCCTGTGTTTTACAGCGCAATATTTATATTTCCGAGGTGGTGCCTGTCCCTAGCCCATATTTATGCAACAAGATCGGCGCTAAAATTTCGTTTCACTGCCCCTTTAATGAGCGAAATAAACGATAGCCATGCCACAAGGTTTTTCATAACAAACACTAGATCAACCGTGTAGTTAGAGAAATATGTCACACGTGGAATGGATTTCGCTCGCCGGCGTTCACTGCGAAAAACTGCCAAGGACAGGTGCACGGGAAAGTCGCATGATCGGAGAAAAAGGGCACACGTGGCTATGGGAATCCTACAGGCAGATACAGCGAAGACCGCGCGCCGTAATCATTTTTTTAAATTACTTTTTAACTTCAAGTGATAATAAATTATGATTACAAGTAAAACACGCTCATACTGAGGCTGGATTTAAAGGGATACTTAACGAAATTTGAATTGTACAAGTCGTGTTCACAAATAGGTTGAGTATGATCCACAATATCCGTAAATGAGAATCGCACGTCTGTATTGTGAGCCTGATGGCTGTATTTGCCGTTACAAACGGCCCTCTCTGGCAAACGCTCCGAGAGCAGCCAGTGGAGAGCACGTCACATCCGCAGAGCATGACGTTGTTGTGTGTAACGGTCATACAGAGTGTTTGTACTGTGCGTTACCTTGGCGTTGTTGTTGATAGCCGGCTCACTTTTAAAGAACAAGTCACTTCGATAGTGGGTACTTCCCTACGTACACTGGGGCTAATTTCACGAATGACGCATAATTTTTTAGCTTTACATGTTTGATCCATTTATTTTGTTCCTTGGTTCGTTAATGACTTGAATGTCTTCTAGTCAGAGCAACGAAATTGAGCGAGTTCAGAAGTGCCTGGTGCGAACAGCTTACGACAGATACTTTCAACATTGTTAATATAATTATGAATCACTTGTGAACAATTTCGGCTTAAATCGTACCATTCGTGATGTGCGTTTTTACATAAAGTAACTTCTGGCCGGACTGATAGCAATCACTCTTATCATCCATGAACTTTCACGTACCGACGCGAAGTAGTAGAGTGATTTTACCATTTTACCCTAATACCCCATATGATTCCTCACCCATGTCTAGAATTACGCACTTGTATAGTAAACTTCATGATGTGGATCTGAACATATATGCACATACATAATTTCTTATCAATGCTAAAAAGATTGTAACCTCTATATATACTTCGTTTGTTTTTTAGTGCTGGGCTTTGTTTCGCTTTTAGCATGCCATATACTCGTTCTACATACCTCTGATGTTCCTGTATTTTGTTTGCTCACTTAGCTGCGTTTTTAAGGTGACGATTACTTTTGTTCATGTTGCTGTGTTTTCTGTTTGTTTGATTTTTAGTGTGAAGCTAATTTTTTGTTTATAGTGTACCAATAACAAGGCCTTTGCAGCTGTTTTTGGACACTAGCACAAAATAAAGTATTATTATTATTATTATTATTTCTGGAAATGTGCCGCTCCAAATAATTAAAACAACCCTCACTGTAAAACATGCCAACAGCAACATGACAAGAAATTTCAATAAATTGTATTAAATTGTAAATCGTCTTCATGTATTATACAGGGTGTCAACTAATCTGGAAAACCTGGGATTGTCAGGGAATTTTGAACCATATGGAAAAGTCAAGGAAATTTTAGTAGAGGTGTGCGAATATTCGAAACTTCGAATACTTCACGAATAGTGCCCGCTATTCGATTCGATTCGCTTCGCACTTTTACTGTTCGAAGTATTCAAGTTCTTTGAATATTCGAAAACTACGAATAACTCGAAACTCGCTGGTAAGTCCCAAATCGCGGTCACGTTCCCGGTTTGTTTTTGGGCTGCGCAGTATAGTTTCGAACTTGGCAAACCCCAAAAGCCAACCTAAGTGCCTTTTTTTGGTGTTATTTCTTGTACGAAGCAATGGAAGTGGAAATTATATGCACGCGGTAGCGCGATCTGACCTTCGCTTGCCGCGATATCTAGATTGCGGAGATGGCCCAGTGGTAGTGGCGCAAACATGTACGGAGCCATCGCTGCGATAAATTTGATAAAGGACTACGATTTGCAAGGGCACGTACATCGTCGTGAGCTCTAACGCCACGGACTACAGCCACTCACTCACGTGCACTCACAACTGAACGACAGAGCCCTTAGAGACTGGCCCACTGGCCTACAGGGCCAAGGAAGCCAAGGGGCCAAAGTGCTATGAATTTGGATATAGATTACGGCTTACTTTCGGGGATAATTTGTACAGTTGTTACCGTCGTTGCCATGATGGATCATGTCACTCGAGTTATTTTCCGCTTGATTTTCTGAATAATCAGTTTTCCAGTATTCATTTTATTTCTACCCGTTTTCACCGCTCAAAGTGAGACTTGCTCCCTCAGCCGAAAGATAGCCGTATTGCGTCTTTAGCTTTATAGCTTCTTCGTGGCGCCCTCTCTCGGCACAACTATTGCACACGAAAATATATTGCGCAAGGTTAGTTCTGCAGGAGGCTGTGGTGGCCGCGAGGCGCACGTTTTCATCCCTCGTGTCGTGTGCCATGCTTTACGTTCACGTGGTTGCGCTCGTCTGTGTCTGCTGGTGCTTGAGCTTGATGGAGCCACGACAGGAATCGTCAGGAACTCAATAACCACGGCGGAGTACACAACCTCCTGCCAGCACAAGAAGTCTCGTATGGACCCATTTCCGAAAAGTTTGCCAGGGTGAAGCTGTGTGCAACCTTTGCGAAAGCTCACTGCGAACCCCATCAGGCACGACCACTACTCTCGTGAACCATTTGAAACGGCACGCCAATCAGTATGCGGAGTTTCAAGCAGCTGCTAAAGTCAAGCCTGCTAATCAGCCAAGCATTGCTGATGTGTTGAGAAAAACGGCACTGCCGCAAGCGAAACGGGACGCTTTGGACCTGAAGATTGCCAAGATGGTTGCGCTCGACCTGCAACGGTACACGATTGTGCAAGACCGGGGATTCCGGGATTTATTGAAAGAGGCAGTCCCAGGTTACCTGCCACCATCGAGAACAACGCTGTCGCGCACGTTAGTGCCGAAGTTGTACGATGACACTAGAAAGAAGGTTCGACTTGAGCTACAGAATGCGTTCGAGAGTGGCATGGAGTCTCTCTCCTTCACCTCTGACATGTGGACGTCCAGAGCGAACGAAAGCTACATCAGCCTGACCTGCCACTTCCTGGACTCGCAGTTCAAGCTCACTCGCTACAACTTGAGCACCTGTCACTTCCCAGGCAAGCACACATCAGCTAGAATTGCCTCAATTCTTGATAAGCTTGTCACAGACTGGGACATTCCCAAGGACGTTTGCCCTTTTTACGTGGTGACTGACAACGCTCGCAACATCAGAGCAGCCACTCATGCACTTCCTTGGTGTGAAAGAACTTGTTTTGCTCATTCCTTACAACTAGTCATCAGCGACGCGAAAGAGATGACTCCAGGACTTTCTGTACTTTGTAAAAAAGCAAGAGGCATTGTTGGGCACTATAAACATAGCCCAAAAGCTCAGGAAAGGCTCAACTGCTACCAAAAGAAAATAGGCAGATCCCCCCAGCATGTTGTTCAGGACATTGAAACAAGGTGGAATAGTGAATGTGCAATGCTGTCCAGGCTTTTAGAGTTAAGAGAAGCAGTAACCGTTGACCTTGCATCTGAAGCGGGGTCAATTGAAGGCTTTGCCGGAACAGAATAGAAGGAAATGAGTGATTACGTTGCTACTCTGAAGCCACTAGAAGAAGCAACGACCAATGCTGGAGCTGACAGCTACCCAACCTTGTCAGCCCAAATACCCATCTTGTATTGCATCCTTGCATGCCTGAACAGCTCCATCAGCCAGCAGACCATATCCTAGTAGCACCGAATGTTGCCACAATGTTACTGGAATGTGGTCCGCCAACGTTGTGTATACGTGGCTAATGTCCGCAAAATGTCATGTCGCTGGAACGTTATGTGAAAACATTCCCGTAACATCACAGTAAACATTTGTGCTATGTTGTGCCCTCAACATTTGTGCTATGTTATGCCCTCAACATTTGTGCTATGTTATGCCCTCAACATTTGTGCTATGTTATGCCCTCAACATTAGTGGAACATAATTTATTAACATTGTTTATATATTTCCAATGACCACACAGCAAACATTTGTGGTATGTTTTGTCCTCAACATTCGTGTAACATTAACCTGATGTCTCAAGTAGCAGCCAGGCTCTTTAAATCAACCGCAAAATTTGGTTTCTTAACCTATTGCGCTAGGAGTTTTTGCAGCGTTGCCCACAGGCGGTGCATTTTTTTAATAAAAATTGCAAAGAGCGAACTTACCTGAGGAAAAAGTAAAGAAAGAAAAAGGGTTAACTCCTTTGGAAACCCAGCGAAGGCACCGGTCTTCAAACAATAGGGCGCCCTATTTTTGAAGACCGTTGGCTTCGCTGCATTTCCATAGCAGTTAAGCCTTTTTCTTTCTTTATTTTTTCCTCAGTGAGTTCACTCTTTGCAATTTTTATAGAAAAAATACACCACCTGTGGGCAACGCTGCACAAAATCCTAGCGCGATAGGTTAAGAAACCGAATTTTGTGGTCGATTTAAAGAGACTGGTTACTATTTGAGACACCCAATATATTGCCAATTGACCACTACTTTTCAACATGAGCTACATTATAAAAAAAAATCAATTTACCCACAACAAGGACAGCTAAAAACGGACGAGCACACACACATAGCCGCAGTGTGCTAGCCCCGTTTCTATCTTTCCTCGTCTCGGGCAAATTAGTCGCAGACTAGCTCCCTCAGCGACTTCACCCCACCTTCGCCTGTGTGAAAGTCGTCCATCAAATAGCACTGCTGCTGAACCGCTCTTAGAAGTTATTCACTTCACTTGAGAAAACGTGAGTACTCTTTTCTGTAATCTGCTTTCAATCATGTCGATCTATCCCAGTTTTATTTCGAAATAATAGCTTTTATAAAAAGCTCAACTTTTTTTTAAACGTTTTTCAGCCAATCAGAATGTTTAACTTTTAGATGTTTGTCGCTCCAAAGTTCTTGCACAAAAATTTTCTGAGCAGAGAAGACACTAAAAAAGACATTTAGCCTAATTGTGAAGTAAACTTTGCGAGGGAAAAAAAATCTTTCTCAAGTGACAGAGAGATAAAGAACTTCTGATGATCTTAAAGGACAAACATTGATTTGAATTCCCAAAATAATTAGCACTTATAACCAACAAAGGCTAGACACATTTAGCTAATGAATGGGTATATTGAAGATAAAATGTTTGTCCCAAGTTGCTTTAATACCCAAGTTGACACCTTAGTAACTGTTGAGCACTGCACTTATTGACAACATGTCGGTTACCAGAAATGTAACCTGTAATATATATGCCTCACGGAACTCCAAAGCCAAATTTAGCAGCTATACTCCGCTTCCCCTTCTGTTGAAGCGCAGCATACACTACGAGCCATCCCAGTCAATTTAGCGTCAAGTCTGATGCGGCCTTGAGCTCTGCCTCCCGTTCCACACAACTGGAAGGTCATGTGATACTCTTCCGGCGCTGGATCAGCTGGGATGGCCCATACCATTCACTATGCTTTAACTTAAAGTGAAACGGAGCATAGTGGAGACAGCACTGTAAGTATTCAGACTCAATATTTCGAAATTAATTAGTGTTGATTTTCATTTCTTTTATATTAAACTTTCACAACCAACAAAAGTAAAAGGTTTCATGGATTACCAGTATCCCCAACCATTGGGCAATTGATTTGCATGATAACTTTTCTACAAGTTTTTCTCCAATTGCAAGATTTTGAATTATTTTGGAGTGGATTATCTATTCTCTACAGCGGAAGACTGACTAATAGAACATGCATATCACAAGATGCATCCCCCCCCCCCCAGACAATATAATTTCAGCAATATTTTCACTTTGTGACACAATTTAAAGCAGTCCTCCACTCTACTTTTCTCTCTCGCATCTGCTCATGGCAAGCAGAGAAGGAAGCAGGGCCTGCTGGGAAAAGTATGCACATCCGTCTCCATCACTTCCTTCCAGCCAATACGTGGCTTGCACATGACGTCATTTCCGATGCCCTCCAGAGAAAAGGGGAAGAAGGAGCTCCCCTCTTATCAGGGTCCCCCTTTGTGCCTCCCGGATTTGCACAGGCTTTGCTATTCTCCTCCCAGAAGATTATAGAAGATTAACCTGTCACTCAAAATTCTTAAAAAAGCAGCTTCCCTCTCCTCCTTTTACATAGTGTTCAAAAGTATGCGATGTGACATCAGCGCAAGGAGCCTATAGGAAGTTACAAAAGGAAGCTATCTCCTTGAAATAGCAACCACCTTTCAGGCAACCATGTAAAATCAGTCTTGCCAAAATGAGTCTTGCACCCTAAATAGTTATACTTTATTTTTTTTTCAAGGAAAATGCATTTTATGACATGGGTGTCCTATCCATGTCATTCTAACTTGTTCTAACTTTTTTAGTGGCCCTCTAAGAGGCACCTGTCACTGACCATAAAGTAGGACGCTTAGAGGAATCCAAAAGATTTGTTGAGATAGGGTTTATTTTCATAAATCTTCCAAGTTTTACATTGCACTAAGTAGAAGCTGTAAGCTCAGCCAACTTAAGTAAAATAAACTGCGAGAAAACATCACGAAAAAGGTTACAGCAACAGGACCAGACATATACTGCGGAAACATTTGCAGATTCACTAAGAAACATACTCAACTTCTCAAAAAGTATGAGTGGTAACAACCAAGCTTAAGTTAGCAGAAGAAACATGCAGTTTGAAAGTAACTTTGAACTAAATAAAATTGACTAGATATAAGCAAAGGTGTGTCACAAACGGATCATTCTTGCATCCGTAGGGCAACTGCAAGAGGGAAAAAAAAGTAATTACACAGACGAAAATTATAACAAAAATGTTTAGCTCCTATTCATAGGCAGTATCGACGTTTACCAGGAATAGGTGTGACAGCTACTCGCTTAGTTCTATATACACAGATATTAGATTGTGAAAATAGTGGTAAATAAGTTCAATAAAAAAAACCACTAGAGTAACCTGCCACTGATGTTACCATATCTGTTGCTGCTCAAAGTTATCATAAAACAAACATATGTCACATTAATGAATAGAGAAGGAAGAGGAGCAGTTACATAAAACTAGAGGGCACACAGTCCCTTATCGCCATCTTGAGCGGAGTGTCACCCTTTCTCTACACCAAGTGTCATTATTAGCTGTAGATTACTCCCAGAAGTCAAAAACTCATTTTCGGAAACCTCAATGAGACAGGCAAATGTCCTGCTTGTCCTCTGTCAATAACATAAACGTCATAATTATTGTGATCAATAAATTACATGGGTCCCCACCCCCTAGCCACCTAAAAAAAGCTGTGCACATGGCAGGCTTCATGTTACTTGGTAATGACATTAACGAGATAAACACTCACTTTTCTCAGTACTGTTTCTAAAGTGCAGTCAAGGTCAGAAAAACAAACTGACATATTAAGGAACATAATTTCCACATCAAAGGTCACTCAATGCCTGGAAAGTAGTTATAAAAGGGAAAGTCAGAGTGAAAGAAGCTGACTATAAACATAATATTGTAAAAAAAAGTGCTTGCCTCTTTCTACAATGTCACCTCTAGGCAGAGGCAGCGCCCTCCTGCAAAAAGCATATTAAAGAGTAAAGCTATACAGGGCGTTCCTTTAATTCTTTACAGAATTGAAAAAGAAAAAAAAAAGCTGATAGCTACGTGGATTCGCCTTCAGTGTATGTTTGTGGGGCTTGGAGGGCATTTGAGGGGATAAATGTCACAGTATGTTGGCTAACAAAAATCTGTTAATTAACTTTCTCATAAACGGTTTAATGGGCCACGTTGCAATTGCAGTTTTAAAGGGAGCCATTAAAAAAAAATTGGCTTGCTCTTTATGTTTATACAGCCTTGATGGAGATGCGCCTCAACGGGTAATCGGTCTCTTAGCTGTAGATGAGAAATTTGGCCAGTGCGGTACAACCGCTAACCTGGGATTTTTAACGTGCATCACGCAGTAGTGATCACACGAACGCGTGCCGGTACGAAACTCATCCAGATCGAAACGGGCGGGGGCGGCGGGGATCGAACCCAGGAGGTTCCCAGCGCAAGCTTTCGCTCCACGCTCCGAGCTGAGACGCGTTAGCCCACTCGGTCACTTCCTCCCTGGGAGCCATTAGTAAAGGCTAACCCAATTTATACAGTTTGCAAAAAAACAACAAAAAACATTAAGATATTTATTGTTAAAATTTTGCCTTTCTTCGCTTGATTAAAAACCGCGTGCTGAATGGCGCGCCTGGTTAGGATTCGTAGAATAGTGATGGATTTGTTTCGGGTTCATCGTCACTATCTCTACAGCGTGCCTTTGATAGACGTGCCGGCGTCACTTTTCTGAGATTGTGACAGATGAACAGAAGTGGCTATGTCACTCTTCTACCAAGCATAATGAGGAGCGCGTTTTGAATCAAGCGAAGAACGGCAAAATTATAACGACGAGTATCACAAAGCTCATTGTCTTTTCGCAAATTACCTCCATTGGGATGGGCTTTATTGATTGCTTCCTTTAAAACTGCAATGGCAACATGGCCAATTAAGCCATCAAATAAAAGTTAATTATCAGTTTTTGTTAATTAGTGAACATACTTCGACTTTTATCTCCTCACCTAATGTACGCCGAGCCCCAGAAACATACAGTGAAGCGGCATTCACGTAGCTATCGGCTCTTTTTTTTTAAAGATTTTGTAAAAAATAAGAAAAAACATTCTGTATGCTCAAATGCTTGCAAAAAAAAAATGGGTTGTGGATATTTAGACAGCGTGATGTTGATCAGCCATTCAAATGATGCGCATACGTCTACGCTATAGATGAGATATTTAGCCAGTGCAGTACAACTGGTAGTCTGGGTCTTTAACATGCGTTACACAGAAGTGATAAACAAACGTGTGCCGGTATGATGATCATTCAAATCGAAATAGACAGGGGTGGGGTTTGAGCACATGATCCGTGGGTTCTGCAGCAAAGGTTTGTGAACAATCGTACTAGCTCTCTGCACAAGTCATAATTAGAAGCTGGGAATTTCATAACCTAAATTGTGTCAAAGTTAACTGAAATAATATGTGAGAGCATTTTAGATTTTTTTTAAATCATTATGTAAAAGTTTTCAAAATTCATAAAGTCTCAAATAAGTGTTATAGCTATACAAAAAACTTCAAAAGGAAATCGGTTGTATGAATATTTACACTGAAGTGTCAGTCACGGCTCCTTGATTCACAATTATAAGATACACTGAGGCCAGTGCGGGGTAAAAGGTAATCTGAAGTAGCTCAAAATGCATCACAGTTGTGATGTCAGGAACAAAAAGCATGCTGCTCGAACTCCTGATCAAATAAGGACACTGGAGCGAGGAACCTTTGGCTCCGAAGCAGGTTCAGCATTCATAAATGTAAATACTGAAATTTAAAAATATAAAGAGAAAACTTTAGCATATCCAATAAATGAGGTGACATGCCTTTGACTGTGTAACAGGACCTGGAGGTCTTGCAAAACCGAAACATGGGCTTCTTCTCTTCCCCCTCACCTCTTGTGCACTCTCCCATCATACGTTCACGAGCACTTGTCAACTGCTTTCTGGCAGATTTCACAAGCACTCCGACTTGTACGGCTGTATAGCTCAATAGACTAGACGTTGGCTTCAACCAGAGGGACACAGGCTCGAACCCCAGCACTCCCACTCTTCCGGTGCTTTTTTATACTGCTGAGTGCACTTTTGTCATTACCATGGCACACCATTACCATGGCAATGTTGCACACATCCTGTTAAATGCAGTCATGGACAAACATCGAGCACTCCAGTTGAAGGGCTGTATACAGCTGCCTCCATAAAAAAGTGGAATCAACTTATGCCAAAATAGAATCTGTAGCACTCACCGTTTTCTTAACGCGGGCCGCTGCATATCTCAGCCAATCAGCAATGGCTTTCAGCGTTGTGTTTTTCTGAACTACAATGGCTTCCTCACCATTTTTCTTCTTTTGCTCAAAACATCTGTGTACTGCCCCTGTTGCAGGCACAAACATGTGAACATGAAGATAGCAATTAATTTGCAATGGTGTTTTTCTTACATACATGTCTATAAAGACCATGTACTAGGTCTACTGGCATGCGATATAGCAAAAGTAACATAATTTAGGTTCATTGAAGTGAAAACAAGTATGTTTGATTTTGAAGCTGGCACCTTATTGGAAGCAAAAGGATCACCAACAATCCCACAAAATATGTTGCAGTAACCTAGCAGGTATTGCTGTGATTTTCAAAAGGACACTGCCTACAACTTCAAGAGCTAATATTTGAATCTCTATTTTGCCAGGATGTTCATAATTGCAAAATCAAAAATAAGTCTTCAGAGAAGATTAAAAATGGCAGTCAATTGGAATTCTTATTGCTACAAAAACCTATAATGGTGTTATAAAGGCCCCATTACCTGTCACCACACAAACAAGCTGGAGGTGCTCCATACGTAGTTTCCCCTTTCTTCCAGTCATGCAGTAGTTCTTTGCAAGAGCATCTAGCATGCACCGTTTCATTACAGAGCGCGTGACATCTTGCACCGACGAACCTCCAATGAGCGCGAGGTGAGCAATCTGTAAAGAAACATACGCAGTCATGTATTGTTAATATGGACCCCGCTGATATGGACACCCAGCTATATGGACGAAATTCTCGGCCCCGGCCTCTCGCCGTGCACTTCTGCCTCTATAATATAGAAACCCGCAGCCCAGACTATGGCCGGCTGTTTTGGGGACGAAATGGGAAAATACAGGCATTTTTGGCTCACTATGTTATTATGGACACGGGTCCACGAAGCAAAATGAAAAAGAAAGAATATTAGTGACCTGCAGAGGTCCCGTGTGTACCCGGAAATCACTATTGTCGGCTGTTCCTTGCTCGTCTCGTTATTTTTACGGATGAAAAAGATTAGTGAACCGCTGAGGTCGCAGCGTGCATACCCGAAATTCACTATTGTCCGTTACTTTTCATTTTGAATACGGGTCCACAAACGACCCCTCCCCCAAAGAAAAAAAAAAGATAAGTGAATCACAGAGGTCACAGTGTGCACCCTGAATTCCCTATGGTCTGCTGCCCATCTTGAGATAAAACCTGGGTACCTAAAGGTGGTGGAGTTTTTTCGGGCTTTAAAATTAAAAGGCATGTCATCCCCTTTCTACACTTATTGTGGTATGCAAATAGCATCACACAGTGCTACACAAAAGTTGAAACTTTACAGCCCACACTGTTACACAGAAGTTGAAACTTTGCCAAGTGTCTTCCACACATCAAGAAAAAGATGTTAAATGAACCTAACTGTTGTTTTAAGACTTTAGGGCTAATACTGGATCAGGGATAGTATAAATCTCTGCAAGGTTCATCAGGTCAAGTGAAACCAGTACTGCATTTCCCTATCAGCTAACCAAACTGTCTTCACACAATGCGTTTTTGAGTATGTGTGGATGACCATGGACTGTCGATAGATTCTCGTTTGAGTGTGTGAAGTATTAACATACAAGGGCTTCTTTGTTCTCATCCTCCTGCAGAAGTGTCTCCAACTGTGCAACGTCCTCATGAGATGAGAGTGGCAGAAGGTGGAGGACCGCAGGGATCGTAGTTGGTTTCTTGGGCTCATGACGTTGTGCCTCCAGCTGTCTCAATATTTTAGCTTGGCTCTGGAGCTGCGCCGCAATGCCTCCAAGCAGTCGAAGCACCTCTGCCTGGAATCCTGATAGTTTCAAGAATAGCTGTACTATAAATTCATAAGTATAGATTAGGGCTCTGATGAATAGGGAAGATATGACATTACAGTACTTGTATGCGTGATATGAGCTGATCTTACCTGTTCGCTTACGTTTAGCTCCCGGAACATCCGCAGAACTGGACGAAGGGGGCTGCTGACTCTGAGGGAGAGGCATTTTTGGAGGCGCAGGAGTCGGAATGAATGTAGAAATCGATGCTTGTGGGTTGCCATGTCCATGTTGCGCAACTGGTTCACTTTCTTGCTCATCCTCGGATGATGACAAGATGTGCCGAGGTGGTTTTCTCTTTCTTTTCTGCGACCCTTCTTCTTCTGTCGCAAGGTCGGATGTCTCCTCTGCTTTTTTTTCTTTACGCTTGGCATCTTCGTATGTTGCTGAGGGAAGAAAACTCAATACTGTAGCTTATGGCAAAGTTACGTCTAGATGTGAGCCTATGAGCACTTCATAGTTAATAAAGGCATTATTATCACCAATAGTTTACACCAAAAGCCCAGATCATTTTATGTTGAACACATATGTTCGCAGCATCAGGTAGAAATATATTGGCCATGAATGTCATGTACACACTAATATCGGCTACATTAGTGTCAATATGTGAATACAAGCATTTGGTGTTATTACACTAATACATTTATCCTCCTTTAGCCCATTGTTATTTTTGCATGCAGTGTAATGACTGAAAAAAGCCTACCTCTGCTTATTTCAATCTGAATGAGCACAGTACCAGGACACATTTATATGCCATAATGAGCAATGTGTAACACATATTAAATATAGCAGACTAGCAATAATAGTGGACCGTAAGTTTCTCACCTAGAGCATGAACCAGCGCTGCCACACCTCAAAGACAGGCTGTTCTTTAAACAAATTTGCAGTCTTATTAAATGAGAAGCCCACAACATGTGTCTCAGAAAATACCCTTTCTCAAAAGGTGTATTTTTAGCCTAAATTGTCTCTTCAAGGCTAGTCCCAGCAAGCAGATCATAAGAAAAATGTACTGCATAATTCTGAATTGAGTAGGCATTTATCAGTACAGGTGGCATATCCTTTTTTCACCAAGGTGGGTGGTTAGAAAAATATGATCATGTGGAGCCTCGCAAGGTGCTGCAAACCGGTTCATTCAGATATTAATCAGGCTTCAAAGTTTGGAACATAATCAGTCAGCAGGTTCAATGAATTTGGATACCAAGTCCACATATTTGTAACTGCGTGCACTGACTCAAGGAAGTAACAAAAACACCAACCTTGCCAATTTTCCATTTGGCAGCTGCATCTCAAAACTGCCCGACAGTTTAAAAAGTTGCCTGCTAATTAGCTAGAAAAAAAAAAGTGATGGTAACGATTGCTTCATGTGGCAACATGCCTTGCATATTTTTACAGGCACTTGTTTAGGCTTAATCTATTCCCTGTAATTGCTGTAAGGATTAGAATCTACACTTATGTTTTTCTTTAACTTCAACAATCTTTGATCACATTTTTAGTAGGAAAATAGGCTGTGCACAATTGTAATTTTGGGATTTTTGGAATGCTTACGGCCCATAGTGCGAGTTCTTACAAAAATAGATGACCTCAGAAATATAACGAGGTTTCTAAGAATGTCTACCTGCGGTGATAACTCAATCTACAGGCTGTGAGCTTCCTAAAAATCCAAAAATTACAATTATACATTGCCTATTTAGTATTTTCCTATCAAAATAGGATCAAAGACCGTGACATACCCCTTTTCGAGCGGAAAAATCGTCCCGGGATGGGTGGTGTATTTTCCAGCAGCGGCACCAGCAGGGTGACAAGGGCGCTTGTCAGTCAATGGCGAGCGACGGCAACCCCGTATCTGGGTGCGGACTGCCTTTCAGACTTTTTTAGCTAGCTACTTAATCTCTCATCGTTGGAGTTAGGAATAGCATGGGAGCGAGAAAGAAAATGTCTCCCTCAAGTATTACTAGAACACGCTCCAGGAGGTAGACGAGAAGACATCATTCCCGCTGAGGAAGGCGAGGTGAAAACTATAGTTTGCATGTATTCCTATCGTCACAGGGTTAATAAGCGGTTTTGTCTGCTACACTATATAACAATATCAAGCATCTTCAAAAACCTCTTCAGTGTCCCTTTAGAGGCCAACATACACTACAAGCTTTCCACTTTTTCGTACTTCCCTCTCTTCTATATCCTCCCCACATCTCTCCCTTCCACAACACGGCTCCCCCTCAGTTTAGGAGAGGAGGTCGCTAATATGATTAGCTCCCCTGCAGAGGATAAAGGTCGAGTGCCGGTCTTTAAGGGAAAGGAACAGCTAAAATTTGTAAGAATCTTGATCCGGCAGTATTTTCATTACTTAATTATGTAACAGACACTTAAGAATATAACAAAGCCAATAAGCAGCTATGTGGACCAGCAGTTGATTTTTCTCCATAAGTGGCACAGAAACATAATGACTTTTCAATATAAATTCAGACAAAATCTGGATCTTGTGCCCTAAAAACTCAAAAGTGTAGATGAGTAGATTTTTTGGTTGAATATTACTTTCTGAATTATGAGTAAATAAGAAGAAACTTCCAGAAATAAAACTACCTGCACTGCATCACACTTTCCATGCAAAAAACAAAAGCTTTCACCAGAAATAGAAGAGGGAATGTTCAATAGTGTAAAAAGAAATGCATGAAATGGATGAAGATTAATATAGGTACTACTTGCATTTATCAGTCTCTTTTCAGATACAACGTGAAAGGTAGAAACACTTGAAATACTTAGAATAAAATACTTAAAAGCTCCAAAATAAGACATGTCACAATACATAAGATAAAGCCTTGCAAGCAAATGACTGTTTGTGGGATTATCATAGAAATTATAAAGTGCAGAAATAATATTTGATTTCTATTATTGGACTTACATGATGATCCCATGGCTCTGCATGGGAGTAAAGCCCAGTCAGCGGAGGGCTTTTCACAATCTTTCACAGCCTTTCTCAGTCTGGTGCCTTTATAGGGTGGCCAAGCTGTGTTGTCGCCTTTTAACCAGTTTGATGGAACTACTGACAACGCATCATCCTCCATGAAGCTAACAACATGATACATTATCTGAAAAGAAGAAGTATACTATTTACTTTCTAAGCCATTTCTGAAAAATTTGCCACTCAGAAAACATACAGCCAGGGCCGTAACCAGGGGGGGGGGATAGGGGGTTCTGACCCCCCCCCCCCGAAATTTTTTCCTGGGTACGACCCTGGTCGGTGCACTGGCAGCCAGCCGATTTTAATCTCCACCTCTGCGCACGCGTAGTGGCGCCGGTCGGCTACCGGGTACCAAACTGGGACCGGTTCTCCGGTTTGCTGTAACTCTCCATTATATGCCACCGATGCACATGATTCATAGGCAAAAATAAGACAACAGACACTTTCAAAATGGCCGCCGTTGTCCTTGAAAACCCCCCCCCCCGAAATTTTTTTCTGGGTACGGCCCTGCATACAGCAGAGCGATACTGTTACACATGCAAGTGAGTAAGAGAAAAAATAGCATATGAGCCCTGTCCATGTGGCAAGCAGACACATTTGCATTTGATGTCTTTCACGCTCCACAACGAGTACTCTGTTGAAAGACTTGACGCCTTGAAGATTCCAAGCTCACAGGAGGGCACTACACTGATGTACAGGTTATCAAGCACTCTGAAAAACTGGCCACAGATGCTGTGCTCCCCATTTTCTTGTAAGAAGTTCCTGATGAGGACCACATTTCCGTCCTTCAGCTGGACACAGTTGTCGGACGGCATGACAGAAAGCCGTGTGCCCTCCAAAGTGTGTTCAAAGTATTGGTTTCCCAGGAAGTTTAGAGGTGCTGGTCCATCACGGTGTTGCTTCAGCTTAGCTGGGCTTTGTTTTGCAGAACTCGGCGAGGAGGCGGAGACGAGCTCCGACTTCCGCTTGATCACTTGTTGTAGAGCCAAAGCAGGCCCCCTCACCAACTTCTTCAGCTTCCCAAGGACGTTTTCAAAAGGAAACGCTGAAAATGTGTCCACAGGGCCAAGCTGCCGGACATCCTGTGCTAGGTGAATCAAGGAGTGGATGTTGTATACATAGATTCCATTCCCGTACAGGGTGCCAGCCTCAGAGACAAACTGTCTTAACAGGGACTCTGCAAGATCACAGTGTGTAACTGCAAACTTGGGGCTGGCTAGTATAGCAATGGCACAGCTGAGCTTCATGAAGTGCATGTAGAACTGCTTCTCGAGATGTTTTCGGAGAAGTGCTGGTCCAAAGTAGAGCAGAAAACTGCGGAACTCGGCTGCTTTCCAGTGCTCTCGCTCATTCAGCGAGCGTGGCTTGCGGTTGAACTCGCAAGGAGTGTGTGCCTGGAATGCTAGCAGTCGTTCCGAGATCTCAAGCTGGGATCTGATGGGCAGCTTACAAGCGGATGGTGTTGATGATGTCCAGTACTGAACGAGCAGTTTCTTCATGACACCTAGACAGACTAAGTGCATATAGTCAAGTGGAAACATGCTGATCAGACCAACACCCAGTGTCAAAAGTGGTGAAGTGCCGCGGTGATGGTCGAGATTCACCCGATCTCTAAATTCTTCGTCGGTGCGCAGTGGGGCATCGACATCTGGGAACGTTATTCTCTTGCCATCATGCTTTCCTTTTTGAGTGCATTTCTCACATCCAAAGTATGCCATGTGTCCCTTGATGCTCTTGAGGTACGCCCTGGCCGGGGCATCGCAGACAAAGGCACGAAGCCTTACTTCATACACCTTGCTGCTCAGACGGATGCCTTGGGCCAACAATGTTGCCATCTCTTCTATGAAATCTTTCATGAAGATATCCACATCTTCAGGTTTGGTTGATTGATTACGGGCTTTATGGCGCAAAGCTACTATGGCCATACTGCGCCAAGCTTGTTTAGTTGGGCCATACTCAGGTCTTTTTTATATGAATTATCAAAAAGAGGTTCATATGACAAGGTTAAAATTCATAGAGTTAAAATTACAACTCTAGTAGGAAGCCGGTTTTTCTTAAGTAATTTATGATACGATCAAATGGTACTATAGGAGTCTCGCCAATTAGCAGCGCTGGGTGAAAAGGAATCTGGTGGGAAAAAAACTCGGCGAAATGTGTACGTCGTTCTTGCTCAAGCCCTGGGCACAGCCACAAAATGTGTAAAATTGTCAAACGCTCCCCACATTCATCACACAGGGGTGGGGCTTCCCCCCTGAGCAGATGTTTGTGGGTGAGGAAGGAATGTCCAATTCTAAGACGACACAAAAGAACTTCAAGGCGGCGGGTTTTGTGGGATGCACTCTCCCATATACCAAGAGCTGGTTTAATCCTGTGAAGTTTGTTTTCGCATTCCAGACTCCACTCCGATTGCCATAGCCGGAAAACTGATGATTTCACCAAGGGCTTCATGTCTTGAAATGGAATCTGTGAGGTGGTTGGCAGTAGGTGCTTAGAGCTCGTGGCCAATTCGTCTGCTCTTTCATTACCTAGGATCCCCACATGGCTAGGCACCCAGCAGAATTTTATGTCTCGGCCAAGCCGCAGACCACATTGCACCTTAGATCGGACAAGTTGTGCCAGTCTATTTTTACTTCCCTTTATTGAGCAAAGTGTGGTGAGCACACTTTGAGAGTCCACGAATAAAATAGATTTCATCGTCTTGCTGATGAGGATATATTCCAAGGCCATCAACACTGCATAGAGCTCTGCCGTGTAAATACTTGCACATTCCTTGAGACGCTGAACCTTACTGAATCCTTCAGAGTAAACTGCTGATCCTACAAAATGCAATGATTTAGCACCATCGGTATAAAATTGGGAGTAGTTATCATACTTCTTCTGCACCTCAAGAAATTCTTGTTGAATCACCACAGGGGGGACGTTATGTTTATTAAATCTAGTAAAATACCAATCACAAAAGACGGGCAACGTACTCCACGGAGCTTCATTTTCACCCTTCTGCAAAAGGTCGGTCTCGTCAAGGGTGAGGTCAAGAGATGTACAAATGCCCTCAAGGCGAAGACTTAAAGGCGGTACAACCCTGGGCTTATGTTCGAAAAGACGAGCAAACCGAGAATGTTGCAAGGCACCATAAGTTGGGTGATTTGGATAGGACAAAATTCTGGAAGCATAAGTCACAGCAAGATAACGTCGTCTGTGCCTAAGTGACATCTGATTAGATTCAGCATACAAGCTAGGAATGGGCGATGTGCGGAAGGCACCTGTAGCGAGCCTTAAACCGAGATGATGCACAGGATCCAACATTTTAAGTGCAGAAGGCCTTGCTGAGTCGTAAACTATAGCACCATAGTCCAGACGTGAGCGGATAAGGGAGTTGTACAGGCGTAGCAGACATATTCTGTCGGATCCCCATGACTTGTGCGCTAAGACTTTAAGAATATTAGCTGATTTAAGGCACTTCTTCTTCAGGTTCTTCAGGTGGGAAACGAAGTTTAACTTTTTATCAAACGTTATGCCCAAAAATTTATGCTCCGTTTTTACACTAATAGGGACCCTGTTTAGTGTCAGTTCTGGATCTAGAAACAGCCCCCGACGCAGAGAAAATGGTACGCAGATAGTCTTCTCAGCTGAAAACTTAAACCCATTTTGGTCAGCCCACTTACTAATTCTGTTGATGGTAAGCTGCAGTTGCCGCTCACAGCTAGACAAATTACAAGAAGAGGCCGAGATGTGAATATCATCCACGTAGAGGGAGTATGAAACGGAAGGTGGAATTACCTTTGACAACGAGTTTATCTTTACGGCAAACAAGGAGACACTCAGTACACCTCCTTGCGGAACACCATTTTCCTGGACATACTGGTCGGATAGTGTGGTGCCGAGTCGAACTTGAAAGGAGCGACCTGTCAGAAAACTGCTTATACACCGCAACATGCGACCACGCACCCCAGAGGCATATAAATCATGAAGGATACCATAGCGCCATGTCGTATCATATGCTTTCTCCAGGTCGAAGAAAACAGAGACACAATGTTGCCTATTTATGAAAGCTTCACGTATTGTTGTTTCCAGGCGGACTATGTGGTCCAAAGTAGAGCGCCCTTCTCGAAAACCACATTGGTTATTAGCAAAGAAGTGGTTATGCTCCAAAATATAAATTAACCGCCTATTAATGAGGCGTTCAAAGGTTTTGCCAAGGCAACTCGTTAACGCGATTGGACGATAACTACGGGGGTCCGAAGGGTCCTTCCCAGCTTTCAGCAACGGAATTACATGCGCCTGTTTCCACATTTGAGGAAAGTAGCCTGCTTCCCACAGATAGTTAAAAAAATCTAGTAGTGTGTTGAGCGATTCTCGAGACAGTTGACGGAGCATTTCATAGTGGATTCCATCAGGGCCCGGAGCCGACCTCTTCTTGGAGCCCAGAGCCACCTCTAGTTCTTGCATTGTAAAAGGAGTGTTGTATGGCTCCGAGCTACAACCGGACATGGGTATACGGTGACATTCTGCATTTGCTTTAAAACGTTTAAATTCCATCCGATAATTTCGGGAGCTGGAAACATTTTCGAAGTGCTGTCCAAGCACATTAGCAACATCTTTCAGCGAGTTAGCAGGGGAGCTAAATAGAGGAACAACAAAGCAACGGTAATCCCCTTTGATTTTTTTGTACCTATCCCAAACTTCCTTCTCTGAGACAAAACTATTTAGGGAAGAAATATACCTGGTCCAGGACTTCCACTTAGCTTTTCTCATAGTCCATCGGGCCTTTGCTTTTAGTCTTTTAAATTCTATCTTATTTGAAGGAGTAGGGTACCTCCGAAAGGTGTCCCATGCCCTATGCTGCTTTTTCCTTGCGGTGGCACAGTCTTCATTCCACCAAGGCCTACACCTCTTGGGTAAATTTTCGGAGGTGCGAGGAATGGCGTCTTGGGCGGCACTTATGATTTGCTCCGTAACATACACTGTCGCTTCTTCAGGTGACAAATTTGCTAGAACTGACGGGTCAAGCACTGCATCAAGTTTAAAGAGTGCCCAGTCGGCTTTGTCCAGTTTCCACCTAGGGGTTCGTTTTAAAATAGACGGCAGAGGAACAAGGCTTTCAATTACAACCGGGAAATGATCACTCCCAAAAGGGTTCTTTAAAACCTTCCAAGAAAAGCAGGGAAGTAATGAAGGTGATGAAATGGAGAGGTCGATGGATGTGAAGCAATTATGAGTGGAACTATAAAACGTTGGTTCTTTCTTATTTAAAAGACATACGTCTGAGGACAATAAAAATCTTTCTACAACAGTGCCACGAGAGTCAAGGCGCTTACTGCCCCACATGGGACTGTGAGCATTAAAATCACCACAAATTAAAAAAGGCGTTGGGAGTTGCTGAACCAATCCTTGAAGTTCATGAAGATGCAGTTGACGATGAGGTGGCAAATACAAGGACACAACCGTAATGAGACGATCAGCAAGAACACGTACCGCAACAGCTTCTAGTGATGTACGCAAAGGAACTTCCACACATGCTATGCCACTCCGTACAACAATGGCAACACCACCTGAAGAGTGGTCTGAATCCCGATCCTTTCTAAAAACGCGGTGACGATTAAAAACATTTGTATGGGTGTTGTTAAGATATGTCTCCTGCAAGCACACAGCAATGGGCTGTAGCTCATCCAGAAAGAAATGAATGTCATCAATATTTTGCAGAAGACTTCTACAGTTCCACTGTATAAAACTATATGAGTTCATGTTAAAAACGGTTTAAAGTAACAACACAAGAAAAAAGGAAACCTGCCCTAAGTGCCCTGGGGCGGTTTGGGTGGGGTTACTCGCGGATTGAGCTTTTTCTGGGATGACTTTGTAATAAGCCTTGCGTCATCAGGTGGGACCGAACAAGGAGGAGGAGATTCACCAAGTTCCATCCGCTCCTCCTCAGGCGGAACGGCTGAGGGAGCAGCTGGTACGGGCACCTCCTTACGTGTCGAGGCCTCTCCTAAAGCCTTAAAACGAAAACTACCCTCCTTCTTCTTGGGAGGGGTCCGAGTGACCAAGGCAGGCACATCGTTCGATGGCCCGTCCTTTAGAATGGAAGAGGCACTAGTGCCTTCTCCCTGAGGCTGGTGTTGCCGCCTCTCCTCTTGTCTCCCATCCATTGGCACAGAGGCATCTCTTGCCTCTGCACCATCTGGAGGCCCCTGTGGTTTCTTCGGTTCCAACGACAAACGGAGTCGTGGAGCGAATCTTTGTGAGGCAGGGGGAGGTGGTGGAATCACCAGGTCATTAGGACAGACCTGGATTCCTACCGAAGACTTTGATGGCACACCCCCTGCACGTGCCACCAAAGAGTAAGAACCCTTCTGCAGGAAGGAGAATCGCTTCCTGGCTTCGGGGAATGAGATGTTCTCTTTCACTTTGAGTGTTATAATTTCTTTTTCTTGTTTCCATTTTTTGCACGATCGGGAATAAGCAGGGTGAGGTTCACCACAGTTGATACAGCAAGGTGCATTAGAGCAATTCTCTGCAGGGTGATCATTTTTGCCACACTTGGCACATGTTGTCTTCCCACGGCAGCTCTGGGCGCTATGGCCATATCTCTGGCAATGAAAGCAACGCTGAGGGTTTGGCACATATGGCCGTACTCTACAGTTCAGATATCCGGCTTTCACTGATTCCGGAAGCGCCCTCAGCTCAAAAGTCAGAATGACATGCTTTGTCTTCACCTCTTGGCCGTCCCTTCGAAAAGAAATTCGTTTGGCAGCAATGACTCCTTGGTCACGAAGGCCATCGACAATTTCATCTTCGGGGGATTCTAGCAGGTCATCTTCTGATATTACGCCTTTTATAGTGTTCAAAGTGCGGTGGGGTGATACAGTAACCCTGTAGTCAGACACCACGTTGAGTGCCAGCAGGTCTAAGCTTTGTTGAGCGGTTACAACTTCAACGAGGAGATCTCCAGATGGCATTTTTTTTGCTTTAAAATTTTTTCCGATTACAGATTCAAGAGTCTTAGAGACCAGGAACGGGGATAACTTGGATAAAGGTTTTTCCGTTTCGGAATGCATGACGAGAAATCGGGGAAACTTTTCCACGGGTGCAAATGCTTCTCTGACGTGTACTTCGGTCCGGACCCTTTTCAGGGCCCGATCAGGTTTTTGGTTTAGTTTAGAACCCATAAGAAATGGGAAGGCGTTCGGCATCTGTAGCGCACCACCCACCACGGAGCCCAACATGGGGATAGGTAATGCGCCATAGCAATAAGGGTTTTGCTGACGACATTACGCTATCAGTGCTACCAAGACACTATAACCTAGTGTGGGTCCAGACAAGAGGTCTATTGCCACCCAAGGTTAGCCCTTGCCGCCAAAGAGGGAAGAAAAAGGAGCAAGAGAAATGAGAAGGAAAAGAAGGAAACAGGACAGGTAAAAGTGAAAGATCGGAGGGGATAGTAGAAGAAAAGGCGACTAGGCTGAATCATCCTGGCCGGGCCTTACCAGGACTCCCGTCTACGAGAAGCAGGGGCCGAAGTGGTGTATTGCCTCACCCGGGGGGCCCCGAAGGGTCCAAACCTACCCCGGGCTCGGCTCAACCACCAGGATGCCCTTTTCCTCGGACACGGGAAAGCCACGCACAGCCAGACGTGGGCGGGCGAACCCGCATGGCTCGGGGTCCGTGGAGACGCCACTCTCCAAACACCTGCTTTCACAGGTGCCCCCTGCGGGGTCTTCAGGTTTGGAGTCTCCTTCATAGAGAGCAGCAAGAAAAGGGGTCTGTCCACCACTTTCCTTGACTGAAACAAGAATCGGCCAAAACTGCTTCCGCGAACTTCTAGAGATGGGAAGTCCATCCACATTGACGGAGAGAGAGAGTGTGGAGCACTCCGCAGGTAGGCACCCAACTGAAACTTCAGCCATCAATCCAGGAGTTATACCAATATAGTGGTAAAAACCACTCCCCATTCGGACAACCTCGGTGTTTCGTAAGGTCTTCAGGAGTGTCCGAGCATCACTGGGGAGGTCAGGGTGGTAGGGCCGAAGCAGCTTGAGCAATCGCGTCAAGTGCGATGCAGGTGTGTTCGCATTAAGTGCCCAGTCTGCCAGTTTGCTGGCCAAACTGGGCGAGACCTTGCCTTCCCCACCTTCATTCAGCAGCTGTTCTAAATCTTCCTCATGTAACGAACCTTCCTCCTCATCGACATTTGATGATTCTCATTCCAGGTCGTCCAAGGGGTCATTCAAGGAAATGTCATCGTCTCCTTCGGAAGTAAATTCTTCAATCAAACTTTCTGTTGCCTCGGCTTTTGCCGCCACCGGAAGAGCGCAAACATCTTCATCGGTGCTAGAGTCCACAGGATCTATCAGGGAAACGTCATCGTCTTCGTTTGAAGTAACTTCGGAGCCTTGTTGACTACTAACCTCAATCAAGCTTTCGGTTGCCTCACCTTCTGCCGTCACCGGAGGAGCGCAAACGTCTTCATCGGTGCTGGAGTCCACGGGATCTTCATTGCAGTACCTTTCTAGTTCCCTCTGAGCGTTTTGCGCGATTCTTCTTCTTTTCTGGCGATCGGACAACTCCGACAGCGAACGCTTAACGCGCTCCATTCTCCACAATAACAAGTAACAAAATACCACGTACCTTGTTTTGTGTTGTTTGCACGGCGAACGGCGATTGACCGTTAGGACGATGGTGCGGATAGCGCTTTCGAAAGCCTCGGCTTTGCGCGGGAACACTGCTGGCTGCGCAAACAAAAGAAAAGTGCTACTTCTGGCTATGGCTAGAGACGAAAGGCCGATAGAGCCCCGTAGGCTTTCGATCACTTTATTAATGAACAAAATAAATAATTTTATTGTATATAGGACCAAATAACAAGTATAATTTTTGAATTATAAAATTGTTTTTAATCACTTTAGCACTTTAGTCGATAATAAAATTTGGTTGTGTTGGTGAACATTGGTCGACGTCGCTAGGCAACGCAAGCTACCGCTCGTTAGAAAGCTTACAAAGGGTATTTATCTATCCATCCAGGCCAGGCAGCGTACACAAAATGGCAGCCGTGTTTTTCCCGTTCTTCCTAAGAGTTTTTCCAAGCGTTTTTCCGATGACACCGATTGAGAGCAGACGAAGTGATCCGCGTACAAGCTTTTCATCATCAGAAGTTTAAAAACTCCGGTTTACGAGTGCTACATCTGTGCATGCTCTTTGATAGGCGCTTCAGATGTGTGAGTAACGAATTCATATTGCGGGTGACGAAACTGTAGAACGGAAGCTCAGCGAGCGCTCTACACGGCCCTCGTACTTCCCACTCTGGACTGGAGTATTGCTTGGCGACATGGTCCCCGCCCCAGCAGCACCTCTGGGAACGGCTCGAAAGTGTGCAGCGCCGTGCGACACGGATCATCTGTGGCACAGCGGACGGCTCGTACGATGCACGCCTGGTCTGGGTGCCCTTTGTCGGCGACCCCCCACGAGAGGCGACGGGCCTCACGGATGCGCGCACAGTGCTGGATGCTCGATGGACCGCTTTCCGGGATCTCGTTGTACTCCGCAGTGCGGACAAGCAAAAGAACTGGGCAGCCTGAGCCTCTCCGTGGAAGGACCACCCGCGACTGCAAATCCCGGCGGCCCGGTGGCCATTGGAGATTTCCTAACAATTCCTCCAGCCTCTCGAAGCCCCCTACCTGAATCGAGCGACGAGTCCAGGGAACTGTGCTAGCTCTTCTCTCGCCAACTGGCTTTGAACTCATGACGACCAGTGACTTGCACCATTATTTTTTTTTGTTGCTGTGTGTGCTTGTTTTGTTTTACCCTACTGAGTCCCCTTTCTCCCTGTCTCCTGCACTGTAGGGGGCGGCCTGCTAGCAGGCGCATATGCATAAGGGTTATCACCTTCTTGTCTAGCCTCGCACGTCGTCGCATACACGTCAAATCCGTGTGCAAATAAATTACAATCACAGTTACAATTACAGAAACAAAAACAATGATGACAAGTATTCCTGCACAACTATACACTGCATTGACCCTTAAATAAGGTGCTGCGAAGGCTACAGCCACGAGACCGCAGCTTTGCAGCGTGAGACGGCCCTTTGGACATGAGTGAGCGAAAGGGCACGTGGTGCATGCATCCTGCTTCGTGGGCGCTTGCTCACTGGGGCCATTCGAAAGCTTTTGAACTTGCTCGTGCTGCATGCAGGTGTAGCTCTACCAAAACTGAAGCGGCAATTAGGGAGACTGTGCATTCCGTTTACTATTTCCGATTACTGGGAAACCATGCTTCGTTCATTTTATTTAATTATTCATTAGTTAATTCAGAAATTACTTCAGTAAAACCAAACTGCTACATCCATTCAATGCAGCCCTTTACACACAAAAGTACAATACTTTCCAGACCATAGTCTGCAAACTACAAATGCCTAAAAGTTAATATTTCACTCTGCAGACTATCTGCAGGCGCAAAGGATACATTACATTTTGTGTCTTTCGTTCCAGATATTTTACAATACAATATTTACAATATGTTTTGCTTTGCTTAAGTGAGAAACAGGTCATACTGTCAGTGTGTCGTCCAGGCCTTTGATGTCTTAGGGTTGACAGGCTGTTAGCTTAAGTGCCTCCAGGCAATCTTTGTTTGTCGAGCTTAATCCTCATGAGCTCTGTAACTCACCACGACAAGCGGGCGCAAAAGGACCTCTCCCCTTAATGTGGACCGTCTAAGGAAACAGATATTCAGCTTGAATTTGCCCCTGTGGACTATACACCGAGTGGAGACTGTACGCCGGGTGCGGACGAAGAAATATTGTAGCGGTTTATTTCCTTAGGGCATCGAGACATTACAGAGTGGAGTGGACAGAAATATTTAATTGCAAACAAACACATTAAAAACTAAATCAAAATATTGTTAACAAGACCCCAAATTCATTATCGCACTGCATCTTTAAATTCGGTGCAATCAGCTAAGCCAGCGATAAGTACGAGGAGATGATTCTTGCCCAGTGATGACATAGGCGGGAATGACTGACAAAAAGTGGAGGTGTGACAAAGGGGGATGCCATTGTGGTGGTGGATCTTATGAAATAAATACAGGCGAGATATGTTTCTGCAGACAGAAAGGTGTGTTGTCTTCTCAAGTTGCGGGATGTTTTTGTAACATTTTATAAGTTATCACAGATGCATCTCCTTAATGTTACCTTTGAAACATAGGCTCTTTGTTTCTGGATTATATTGCGCTAACATTTCTGCAGCAACATTTCAGTAACATACATAAAAGTGGTGTAACGTTGCATCTCACTTGTCTAACATTTTGTTGATGTTTCGAAATAATGTTTTTGCAATATGGTTTTAGTAATATTGTCATTACATTGTTACACGTTGCATAACGTTGCACAACATTAGCCACATTGCAGTAACGTTCCTGCAACATCTCGTGCTACTAGGGAACTTCCTCGTTCTCATCTAACCTGGCCAAGTGCCTCAAGACAAGATTTCCTGACTACAAATTTGACCAAGTAGCCAGCTTGGCAATGCTCCTAGACCCAAGGTTCAAGGCAGTGGTCTACGGAGAGGACAGGTCGATGGGGAACTGGCTGAAGAACCTGGGAGTTGAGGAAGCGCAAAAAATCCCTGAGACACAAAGAAGTGCAGGGGTGTCCTCAAAGACAGCGGCCCCTGAAGTTCCGTCCAGGTCAGCGCTGTGGCAAAACTTCGACAGCCTCATTAGACAAAAGCAGCATTCAATGACACAAGCTGAAGAAGAGGTTGCAAGCTACTTGCATGAAGACGTCCTGGCCCGGGAAGAGGATCCTTGCAAGTGGTGGTGTGAGAAGGGTGCCACAAGATACCCCCTGTTGGCTCGACTTGCAAGAAGGTACCTAGCCATACCAGCCACAAGTGTGTCTAGCGAGCGCCTGTTTTCAGTGTCTGGGGGAATTGTGACCAGCAGAAGAGCATCACTGCTCCCAGAACATGTGGAACAACTTACATTTCTTCATGACAACATTCTGTAACTTCATACTCTGAATCGTGTTTTACTAGTATTGTCTGTCTTTTTATCAGTCACATGTGTGACATTTTTTTTATTGCCATAATAAAGTTAACCTTTTTGTAATTACGTTTGCTGAAAAAGAATTCCCAGTTAGTTTTTGATAGAGTATCCTTGGTTGATTCACATCAAATAAAAAATATTCGTATTCGAAAATATTCAATTTCATTCGTAACCTTTACTATTCGATTCGATTCGCTTAGAAATATTTTGATATTTGCACACCTCTAAATTTTAGTAAAGAGCTAAATCAGGGAAAATGACACATTGAAGTGGTATGGCGGTGTGCAACGAAACCCAACTGTCGTGCAGCAGCGTGTCTGCACTGAGTAATGTTGCCAAAAATGTCACTAGGCAGATCAAGCAACCATCCATTAAAAGGGAAGAGCCACTTGGGCTCCATAATTTAGCAACTATGGCGAGCATAGGACCAATAGCAGGTCAGAGTTCTTCGATCGTAGAAGCACTCCTTCGAGAGAAACACCGGTCAGGGAATTTGAAACAAGTAATTCGGAAGGCACATTCAAGCAAATTCTGATGTTGTGCACTGCACGTCACAGTTAGCACGGACAAGCAATGGGCTGTCTTTTTCATTGTTTCAATTATGTAACTGATACCTGCCATCAGAATTGCTAGTGTGGGGGAAGGTGCTAATTTTGAGCTCCAGCTTAAAGTACTATTTGGGGCGCATCAATATTCTGTATGAGCAAAATGCAATGAAAAAGTGCCAATTTCGTGTTCGCACTAGCAGTGTGCATGGGGCAGGCCGGGCAAAATGAATCGGCACAGCCTATGTCGGTAGTCATTAACAAAAGGGTGACATATCATTTAATCTGGACAGAACACTCATATATTCACCCATGTCTATTTGTAGTGGTGGTAGGCTTTCATATCTCCCGCGATCATTGCACCAGGGTAACGCACTTGGTTATGATTTTCATATTTTCCCCATTTACAGAAGCAGTCAGACTGATAGAAGGCCCGAGTGGTGCAACGCTTGAAGAAATTGAAGCAGGAGCCAAGGGTTGGCTGAAGAACTGCCGAGCATGCGTAAATAGCGCCACAAAAAGGTATGGTACCTAAGCATTATTTCATCTAAACATTTTTCCTTTTCCTGCTGACTGAGAAGTGGCAAATTGAAAACATGCTGAAAAGTAACTTAATAATACAAGCCTCGTATAATTATGACTATGAAACTTAATGTGTAGCACTGACTGAAATTTCGGATACCGTACACCTCGTTGCTCAAATTTTCGGAAGTTTTTTTTTTCCATTTATACTTACAAACAGTCGCCGTATGCTTCATTGCAAGCATCTTGGTTGTTTGGTCTCGTAGCCTCGAATCCCCGTCTTACGCATGAAAAAGCTGGATTGGGCCACGGTCAGATATTCCAGTTCCACTATATCCAACATAGCCGCCATCTGGGGGCCATACTCCTGTATGTTCTCGTGTTTGCATTTCCCTACCGCGACCAGGAGAAGAACTACTGTCCACCATTCTTCCCGTGTTCTTCGAGCGAGTATATTTGGCAGATAGGTGCAGCAGTAAAGCGAGCTTGGTCAGCTGAATGTAGCCTCCAAATCATACCAGCTTTATCTTTACTGTATGCGGCAGCAATGGCCTCAGCAACGCTTGGCACTGCGATCATCCAAACATGTGGAAAGCGACCAGTATGAAGTGGAAGTTGCATGAGAACTTAATATTGGCATCAAACAAGTGGAAAGTGTGCAATACCATGCAGAGGTTGCATGGAATTTTTTTATTTAACCCTTAAAAGCCCAAAGGGAATATGCTTCCCACTTCGAAAAAGGCGCCATAAACAACTGATGCAAATTTTTTATTTTTTCTGTATTGTGGCGCTATCTAGCCACATGCCTAACAAACTACACAAAATTATTTTGAAGGTTTTCGGTGCATCCACTAGGCGGCGAGAATGGTTTTTCCCGGCAAGGTGGCATGGCTTCGGTTCTTTGTGCTCGTACAATTTGCCAAAGAAACTTTAGCCTGAGGACGGCAAAAAACAACTTCAAAGGTGCGTATATTTAATTAATGTCTCTACGGCATCCCGTGCATCGATTTTAACCACTTATAAGCATGTTCATCACGTTTATTAGATGCTGTAATGGTTTTTCCCGACCATAGGTGGTGGGAATATATTTCCCTATGGGCCTTTAGCAGAACATTATACCTGCGCTTGTTTCTCCGCAGATGTCGAAGTTCTTGTCAGTGGACGAGGCACTGGATGTCTTTTTCTCTCTGCCTGATGACCCAAACCAGTCAAGTGACAGCGAGGAAGAAGAAGACGGCGACGATGTTCCGTCGGGTGCGGTAACCCGTTCGAAAGTCCAGCCGAGTAGCACAGCGTCACAAGGAGCAGCACAAGTGAGTGCGTATGATGTGCACTGAAGTGATGACGCCAGTGATGATGAAGAGACTGCAAGTGAGTGGACAATACGTTCGCTTCCCCACCGAAACAACATTCCCGATTTTTGCTCCCAAACACCTGCAACTCCTAAGCTTCCTCCAACGCACACGCCAATAATGATCTTTGATGCCCTGTTCGGAGGTGCTTTGACCATACTCGTTGAGCAAACGAACATATACGCCACAGAAACCAAAAAGAAAGCTTGGCAGGATACCACACTTGAAGAAATGAAAGGATTCCTAGCAATTCTCATCAGAATGGGCATTCTTCAACTTCAAAACAGACGGGACTACTGGTCCACGGACAGCGACCTCGGAGTGGCATCAGTTAGCTCAGTGATGCCAAGAGCACGATTTTTTCAGCTTCTTCGATCACTGCATGCCAACGACAACAAGACAGCGACTAGAAAAGGAGACGTCGGCCATGACCCTTTGCACAAACTTCGACCTCTTATCACAGAGCTCTCCGAAACATTCAGAGCTAGCTACCAGCCATCTGCATACCACTCAATTGATGAGAGTATGATTCTGTTCAAAGGAAGGAAGTCATTCAAACAGTACATGCCCATGAAGCCTATCAAACGTGGGTTCAAAGTATGGGTGCGTGCTGATGCTACAACTGGCTTTATTAGCCAGTTCGAAGTCTACACAGGCAAAGAGGGCGATGGCGGTGGGCTCGGCTACAGGGTAGTGAAGAAATTCACTGAGGAACTTGTCGGGACAGAGTGTCTGGTAGTGTTCGACAACTTTTTTAGTTCACCCAAACTCCTGCAGGATCTGTTTGACCTCGGGATATATGCCGTGGGAACTGTCCGTGCACAAAGAAAAGGTCTTCCTGATGTTGTGAAGAACAAAAAGAAAATCAATGAAGGCGACCACAACTACAAGGTGAAGGGAAATGTTGCTGCGATCCAGTGGCAAGACAAGCGGCTAGTCAATGTAGTAACAACAGCCCACGATCCTTCAGAGACGGTAACAGTGGAAAAGAAAAATAAGGACGGGTCGAAGAGAAGCATCAAGTGTCCACTAGCAATTGTGCAGTACACGAAGCACATGCGGGGAGTAGACCGCTTTGATCAGCTGCGAGAGTATCACACCGTTACTCGTAAGTCAAGAAAATGGTGGATGCGAATCTTCTACTTTCTTCTGGACTGTGCTCTTGTGAATAGCTTCATCCTTTACCAGCTGTCAGAGGGGGAGGCGAACCACCAGAGTTTTCTCCTAATACTTGCACGCCAGTTGGCCAACGGCTATAATGGAAGGAAAAGGTCAGCCACGACCGCTTTTCGACGCGTCTTGCAGCAAGCAAATACCAACAAAAACCTTGGCGTGCCAGATGAGGTGCGCCTGTCCAACGGGCCACATTACCCACAGGGCGAAGCAGCCTACAAGAGGTGTAGGTACTGCTCCACGGCCAAAAATGACAAAAGATCAAAGATCACATGCACAACTTGCAAAGTACACCTTTGTGTGGTGCCCTGTTTTGCCAAGTTTCACCAAGAGTATGTGTGGCACTGAAGGCCCACAGGGAAGAATATTCCCATGCCCTAATTAATGGCTTTCAATTAGTATTTTCATACCTTTTTTATTATTTGTGCTTGTGAGGCAATAAACATTATTTCTAGCGACTTTCATGTTCCTATCACTGATAGAAACCTTATGGGCTTTTAAGAGTTAAGTTAAAGACTGACGACCAGTTCGCGCTTTCCACTTTTCGCCCGCTTCCTCCTCTCCCTCCTACCCTTTCCACCCATGCCCGCCCCTCTTGGTCCCTTCTTTCCATCCTTCGCTTCCCTCGCCCGAAGGCGTGGAGAGGAGGGTCTTCTGCCTTGCAGAATCTCGAGTCTGGTCGTCGGCCTTTAAAATAGCTTTTTTAGACTGCTTTTTCGGGTTGCCTTCGAGTCCGGAAAATTGGTCGGCATTTGCATTTAAACATCATACGAGTCACTTTGTTGGCATACTATTGCAAATAATTGCTTTGCAGATTGCTCTTTGTTTCTTTACCTTGTTTTGCAAAAAACAAAGTAGTTCATGTTGGTCTTGTGGTGTACTTTGGCTAGCAGAATCATTCTCAAATCTTAAAAAGTGGTTTTCTGGACTTCTCTTCTATAGCAAACTTCAGTCATTTTTGGGCTGCTTTGAAATTTCGCAGGAAACTTCTAGCAGTGTCATACAAAATTTGTTTCTGAAATTAGCTTTGTACCCGAAAAATCTTGAAAATTCCTGATAGGCAGCAAAACTTGGGGTATTTACAATGGGCACATTATGGGTACATTATATAATGCATGCTTAGACACTTGATACCTTTATAAAACTGGAAACAATAGGGAATATTAAACTCATAAAAATTTACTTTTCAATTCATTGCAGGAAGCTTCCACGAGTCTGAGAGTTAAGAAACTTCCTTGAGTCAGCCGGAAACTTCCACAAGTCATCTGGATTGCAAGCCATTATTTCATTTCTTATTGTTCTAAAACTAATAAGCAGTGCATTGAAAGCTTCAATTATATTTACGTACCTATTTTACTAATAAACATGTTTTTACAGTTCTTGAACAGGAGAAAAATCATTTGCTTACTGGTGCGCAGCTATGGCTGTGTCACTTGAGAGCTTGCGATTGACAGGTGTTCAATATGTGGTGTACTTACAGACATGCAATAGCTATGCTTCGCTATGTTAACTATGTCATTTTATTCACACCAGCTTGGTGCAAAGGCCTATTTTTGCAACAGCGCTTGACTATATTGCAAAGACTTGACTCAAGAGACTGAAAGCCGCTAAGGCAACTAATTTGTGTTGCAATTCTTGATTGCCATGGTAAGTCATGGTTGTATCTCGACGTTAGCCCTCTCACATAGTCAGTCGCTGCAGTACGAATCGGCTTTAGTACTTGTCCTTACCACTATATAAGGAGTTTAGCTATTCAAAGCCTTATGGCTTTTTGGGATTAAAATATCCAGGCCGTAACTAGGTGTCCTGTAATAGTTTTCAAGTCGTCTATGGTAGATCTTGCAAGACATCTTGCAGCCCAAGGACTGGGCGTTATGCCAGCTAGAAGACGGCTACAAGACGTTTCAAGATGTCCTGGGCTATATAACGTCTTGTCAGGATGTCTACAAGACGTATTGTACATCTTGCCAAGACGTCTTTTAGCCGTCTTGTAGCCATCTTTGCGTTCAGTGGGGAAGTGATGTATTGCCTCACCCGGGGGGCCCCGAAGGGTCCAAACCTACCCCGGGCTCGGCTCAACCACCAGGATGCCCTTTTCCCCGGACACGGAAAAGCCACGCACAGCCAGACGTGGGTGGGCGAACCCGCATGGCTCGGGGTCCGTGGAGACGCCACTCTCCAAACACCTGCTTTCACAGGTGCCCCTGCGGGGGGCGGTGCTGGGCTCGGCGGGACTGGGCTCGGCCGGGCTGGGCTCGGCGGGGCTGGGCTGGACGAGGGGGTGGCTGGGCAGGGCTAGGCAGGTCTTGGCTGCGCTGGGCTTGGCTGCTCTTGGCAGTCAGCAGCAGAACGACCCCGACGAGCACGCAGGTCGTGTTCTAGAGTTCCAGGGCCACCCGCTTGTGTGACGCGAGCTTGCTCCTGGTTGGCCTCCGCAACAGCCTCCATGCGGTGGCTGAGGGTCTCGATGGAACGCAGGAGCTGGGAAGACGGGGCAGAAGGCGTGAAAACCTTGCATATGTAACAGCTCTGTTTGCATTATGCTTTTGTGGATCTCCATTGCCTTCTGCTCAGTCCCACTTTCACAGTGGCATCTTTGTTGAACTCGTATTTATTTAGTCATGTTACTCAGTTCTATGTTTGAGCCAATACCTGGCCTTGGAGCTCCACGTCCCGCGCGTCCCTCGCCTTGTTCTGCTGCAGATGGAGAGCCTGGTTGGCGACAGCCTGCATGGCAGCCCTGTCGTGCCGCTCCTGCTTCGATATCCGGGGAGTAACACGAGGCGCCGTTGGCCGCACCTGGGGCCTTGCAGGGGGCCTCACATCTGCCAGGAAACAAAGAATTCTTCTGCCATATCACACAATCTTAGTTGTCCTCATAAGAGATCTCAGCCCGTGAGGTGGAGGGCACCGGCCCGGCTGCCTGCTGCTTGTGACCTGCCTGGGCACCTGCGGGTCTCCCTTAGGAGGGAATTTATAAGTTCTAGGCAGCACACAGGACTTGACTGCATTTTCTAGATATTGAAAGTGGGTTTCATGAGGCTGTATTCCACTCAGGGGAAACAAAATTACACTGTTTCAGATGTAGTGCCATTCATGTCAAGGATTGACTCCACAAACATGTCTAGTAGCAGCTCGAAAGGTTGCACTTCCCCTGTTATGCGAAAATATACCTCTGTAATACAGAAATAGTCTTACGACAGCATGCACACAATACAACTGAGGGTTGCAACAAACACAAAAACTAGAAAAAGGACTACACAAAAACTACACTTGTTTTAGCCTTAGAAACTCCAGTATCACTGCAATAAATATAATGTTTTTTGTCGTAAGTGCTTTTGTTTTAGGTCTTGCCTTTACGTGCACGAATTAATCCGCCCTCTGATTTGCTGAATTATAAAAAGTGCCAGCACCTTTAATGCATATATTCACGTTCATATTTATCACATTTCATTGCAGTATACATCGTAGCTCACCGATAATAAAACCCTGCACGGATATTCTCCTCTCTATTTGGACTGAACAGCTGCATGTGCAATAGTATGTTGTGTTCAAGTGTGCACTCACCTCGGCCTCGTCCTGAAACGCCGGGACAGAAATCCCGGGAGCGCCCAGGGCCGAGGCCTCCCCCATCAGCGTCAAACCATGTGCGTATGATGAAGACAGTGAGCGCACCCGGCCGCCTCCGCCCCGTTTGCCTGCGAGTAAAGGAAGTAATTCAATAGCTTGGTCCACACTATGAGTAGACTACGCAGATTACCTCGCCTGTTTCGCCAGCTCCACAGCCCGTGCCCCGCACCTTCGACACCCGCACGGCCCAGAAGCGTTTCCAACCTTCCGGCTCCTTCCTCAGAGGCCCGAGAAAGTTGAGCCGGCAGGTCAGCTCGTTCCAGACAAACCTTGTTGTGTCTGGACAGTGCCAGGCTCAGCTTTGTTGCGACGCGTACCAGAGAGGGGCTCTCGAACATAAATGTATCAAGCTCCTCCCTCTGGGCCACGGTCACACGTTGCCTTCTCCCATCCTCCATGTTGTCTGAACCATAGTCACTGGCAATTTATGAAACGCAGGGTGCTGCAAGTCTGGAACCTTTTATTATCGCTCCGCAGATAATGAGATAGCCGCATTAGCCAATGAGAACGCCGAGGAACGAATCACAATGCAAGAGTGAGCATGACAGGCCACATCCTCTCATTTCTTGAGCCGTCATCAGCGACAGTGATTTGAACTAGGCGCTCATCCGCGTCCCGCATGTTGTTCTAACCATTTATGCGAGTTTACTCCATCTAATATTTTCTAGAACCGCAACAAAATCAGTTGTTTATTGCAATAGAACACATGTATTTTTTTAGTTTGACAAGTTTCTTTAAAATAGAGCAGATGGGAAGGTTGCCGCTGCGAGGGATTGACTGCCATCGCTTCACTAAACCAGGAAATGCTCCTCTGGTTGCCAGGGAAGTCTACGCTTGCGTAGGGACTAGGTTCCAAGTAGGTACGGCAGGGGGACAGCGTAGCTCCTTCCGCTCATCGGGGGTTGGCTCTTGACTCCTCTCAAAAGAGTGACAGACGCCAATCTTGCCAAGTCATCACGGCGTCAAAGAGGGCGGTTTCGCGGTGCGCGCCGTTGCTTGGTTACGCTCCTCCTGCCGCTAAGTCACTTCTGCTTCTAGTTTCTTCAAAGTCGAACACAGGTACCCAGGTTTCAGTATTGGTGCAGTAATACAGCGTAGAAGCCTGCAGACTTCATAAACAATGACGCTTACGCCAGGCGTGGTTAAGGGGGGCAACGGGTCTTAGAGAGAAAAAAAATCGAAAAAAAATCGATTTTTAGAAAAATAAATTTCTGAAGTCTACATATTTCAAACTATATCTGTACAAAATATCTATGCTCAAATCAATCGCAAAGTATAAATAAAACGAGTATTTTGAGGCCGGAACGGCTCTGTAGTGAAGGACGAACTTCAAAATAACGCCTCACTTCGCACAACCGCGATTCCGAAACCGCTCCTCCAACCGCCGCCATTTTGGTATGGTTTGAAAGCTGATTTCGCGCTCTTTTGTTTGCACTTTTTCAAAATGGCATCAGCGCAGCATGGCCTACGATACGGCCGTTCTCCCGCAGCCCGATTTCAAGCCACTCATTGGCCGAAGCGCGCGCTCGCGGGAATGCGCTGTTGCCATTGGCTCCTCTCTCCCTTCATCTCAAATTTCCTTCGCTTGGCGCGTCTTCCTCCTCCCCCGTTCGCTCCTTCGGTGACTTCGGGGCTCTCCCCAGCTCTTCGTCGTACGCTGCGTCGTCTGCTACCGCTTTCGATTTTGCTTTCGTTTCGCGATCGGATTGCTTCTAAAAGTTTATTTAGCGTTGTTTTTCTCGATGTTTGTCAAGGCTGTGTGAGTTTTGTTTTGTTCTTGTGCATTTTCGTACTAGTACGTACGCTTCTCGTGAACTTTTCGACTGTGTTGTATTGTATCATCGGAGAAACGTGGTTGCTCTGAGGACCCGCGCTTTGTTTGGACGTTTTGAACGGCGATCGACATGGCCGACGATCACCGCTTGAAATCGCGAACGCGCCAAGCATATGGAAAAAAACGTAAACGTGCGTGGAATAAGGGTCAGCGCCAGTCGACTCAAGTTGAACCGAAAGCAACACAGTCGGAGCTGCACGCACAAGATCGCATCGACGCCGATCCCGAAGTCTTCAATCCCAAAGTCGCCGATCACAAAGATGCTGATCATGAAGTTGTCGATCACGAAGTTGCCGATCATGAAGTTGTCGATCACAAAGTTGCCGATGCCGAAGTCGGCGATCCCGAAGTCTCCGATCCCGAAGTCGGCGATCGCGAAATCGCCGATCCCGAAGTCGCCGATCCCGAAGTCGCCGATCCCGAAGTCTCCGATCCCGAACTCTCCGATTTCGATGCAACACCAAGTATGTCTGGTCTCAGCGGTAACCGGATCGACACCACGTATTTTACGGCCGAAGAACAGTCGGGGCTTTTGAATGAAGTAGGAGAGACAAAGCGCCGTTTAGCAGCACAGTCCGCAACTCAGAGAAAATTCAACCTGCTCAATGTTGATCTTGAGAACACCGAGACCGAGCGTGGAACCGAATTTATAATCGTCGACATGGCCGTGCTGAATGCGTTTTTCTCGCGTACGAAGTGTGGACAGTGTGGTGCCAGCACCGTCACCTTGAAGAAAGAAGGCCAGGACTACGGACTTGCGCACAAGCTTGTGTTGGTGTGCTCCACCTGCCAGGTACGTGAGCAGCACTTCTCCTCACCAAGGGTGTCCGGCAGCGCCAAGATAACGCCTTTTGAGGTGAATATCAGATCAATGCAGGCAATGCAGAGCATCGGGAAGGGGGCCACTGCTCTTACAGACTTTTGGGCATGCATGAACATCTCGCATCGTGGCGTGCACCACAAGACCTTCAACAGTCACTTGGACAAGACGCTCCAAGCATCTTTGACAGCCGCTGCAGCATGTGAGAGTGAAGGTGCTGCAGTAGTCAAGGAGCTTTACAAGGGCTTCATGAGTCCTCCAGGCAACATTGATGTGATTTTTGATGGGAGCTGGAAGACACGGGGCCACGACTCTCACATTGGTGTGGGCTGCATCATAGAACTTTATACCGGGCTTGTGATTGACCACGAGGTCGTTTCAAACTTTTGCCTGGGATGTACGGTGGGACCAAACCCTGACGAGGAGGCCTTTGAAGAGTGGCAAAAGAAACACACATGTCAAATGAATGTTGACTGCAAGGCGGGCCACATGGAAGTGGAGAAGGCCCTCACCATGTTTCGTCGGTCCCTGTTGAAGCATGAGCTGAGATACACGACCATTTTGTCAGATGGCGACAGCCGCACTTTTCATGCCCTGACAGAAGAGGAAGTCTACGGCTTTGTAACTGTACAAAAGAAGGACTGCCTCAACCATGTCCATAAGAGAATGGGGGCGGCCCTGCGCAGTCTGGTGGAGAAGAAAATGGCTCAACGACAACCTCTTGGAGGGAGGGGGAGGCTGACTCAAGACAAAATTAAAAAAAATAGGGAACTATTATGGCTACGCTCTAAGAAGCCATAAGCATGATGTCCCAGCCATGAAGAAGGCAGTGCAAGCGACGCTTCTACATATGACTTCCACAGATGAAGCCCCTGATCACAGCCTGTGCCCACAGGGTACGGACTCGTGGTGTGGCCACAACCGCGCACTTGCCGACGGAAAAGAGCCACCTGCTCATAAGAAAGCCCTGCCCACAGAGGTCCGTGTGGCTCTAGAGCCTGTGTTTGCCCGGCTGAGTGATGAAGCCCTCCTCCAACGGTGCAGTGACGGAATGACCCAAAACGCAAGTGAATCTCTCCACTCTGTAATCTGGAGTCTTGCACCGAAGACCCAACATGCCTCTCTGTTTAGTGTGCAGAGGGCAGTGGCAGAGGCGATCTCCCGATACAACCAGGGTGTACTAAAGACAAACCAAATTGTCACGGAGTGTCTGGGCTTCGCCCCCGGACAATGTCTTGCCCGAAGGAGCCTCGAGAAAGACCGAGGCCGCCTGCGCAAGGCTAACAAAGCCCGCTCAGAGAGCGAATTGACAGTGAGAAAGCTTGCCAGGAGGCACACAAGGACTGGGAACCAGGACTACAGCCCCGGGATGCTCTAAATGCTTGTAAACTTGTGCACAAACTTCAAGTGCTTTTATCTCCGTTCGTATTTTTGGGAATACAGCCACAGCCTTACGGGGCTTTTCTCAGGCTTGCCTTGCGGTCAATCGAAACAACTATGGTATCATTTTATTCTGAAATGCTGGAGCCGTGCGGTGATGCTATTTTTGTTGCTTCATATGTCATACAATAATTTTAATTAATTAGTTTAAAAAAGATATAGTCTCCCGTTTTGTGCAACTTGGTTGCAAATGTTTTTTACCAATGTAATATCATTAAATCAGGCTTAAAATAACATCACCGCACAAAGCATGTCTTGGGGAATGCAATTCTATAAAAAATTCTGATATATTCTGAAACATTTTATGCTAACGACCCGTAAGGAGGACTTAATTAAAATGACAAATTTATTGATAACTCAGCATCAAGTAGAGCTATCTGAAAACTAATTGCATATTTGAAATCACCACTGAGAAGTGCTTCAGCATACTAAATTTCAGCACAATGAACTAAAATTAAAAAAAAAAGTTAAAGACCAGCTTCCCCCCTTAAGCATACATAGACAGTTTGGGTGTCTAAATTAATGCTTCATTTGGAGAACACTTCAATTAGGAGCAGGGATATTTGAGGGAACCTAATAGATCGAGGGGCCTCTAGGGTATTCTGGAAACCCCCGGACGTCTGGAAGTTTGAAAACAGTCAGTCGTATTAACGAGCTTAAACTTCCCGAAACTTGTCAAAACGTGCAAATGTTGCAATCGAGTGACCCACCTTATGCTGTTCCTCCAAAATTTAAGACCTAAATAGGATGTATGCCCCGTAGAAAGGGGCCAAGCAGAAGCTCCGGAAAGCCTGCACCGAGACGGTGGGGCCACGGTGCGGCTCCTAGCAAAAGGATTTCGCATAGACCATGACTGCACCGGCATAGACGTCATGCACAGCAGTCAAGTTTTCCAGTGTACATTGGCTTGCCCTAGCACTGTGCAATACAAATGTTCGGGGCCACAGTTGGAGCTAACTTTTTATGCATGCCCTGGAAACTGAAAATACAAATTCCCTCCGTGCGCCGTCAAACAGCACCGTGATCATGTCGATTCCAGATACGTGTACACTCGATCCGCCAGCGAACAAAGCGCAATCTGATAACAAGAGGAACGAAAGATACTTATGATGATTTTTTCAATCACTGGCACCGGGGAATGTTGACAGTGATTTCCGGACTGTCAAACACACAGACTCTTCAGGCACCTTCCAGCATTGATAAACGGAAAACTTGGCGGTGTGTTACCGTTCGTGCTGCTTACGACTGCAGGGCATACGATTAAACTTGAGCTCCAGGTAACTCGTGTGGGTCGAATGACAGAAAACACGTCCAGAGCAATGATCAACATGGGTAGGTTTCGAGTGTCAAGGTAACAAACCTTTACTCCGGGGAGAGATAAATACGGCCACAGGGAAGCGCAGACGCAGCCCAATCGTGGCGGGCACATTACCGGGTGTCCCAAACAGCGCAAGGCTCTTTAAATCAACCGCAAAGTTTGGTTTCTTAGCCTATCGCGCTATGATTTTGAGCAGCGTTGCCCCCAGATAGCGCATTGTGTTTTGCAAAAATTTACAAAGAGCGGATATACCTGAGGAACAAGTAAAAAAAAAGAAAAAGGCTCAACTCTTACGGGAATGTAGCAAAGCCAGCGGTCTTCAGACAATAGGGCTCCCCATTATTTGAAGATCGGTGGCTTCGCTGCATTTTCTACATTCATTTTTGACACATCTAAGTGACAGTCAATGTGTCTTGTTTCCCTATTTGAACCTTCGGGTTTCCATACGCGTGGAATAACCAAGGCTGCAAGCAGACGACGCCCTTCGGCAAAGGTGTCGCCACAACACAACTATCTTGAATCCTCTGCGTCTCTACTTATTTTGCAATGAATCTTCGAAGACCGAGTGCTTTGTCTGGTCGCCGACATGGCAGGCCTAACAAAGGCCCCAATAATGTTTGCATAAAGCACGCCACGGTTTCTGACCAAGAACGAGCGAGGCTTTTTGATTGCTCAAGACGCCGTGGCGATCTGGCACCTCTCGCACGAAAACTTGACATCAGAATCATGACCGCCAGATCTATCATGCGAACCGACAAGAATCTGCCAAAGGCTCGTAGAAGGTCTGAATCAACACTCCATTCTGACGTTTTGACCGGTGTGTCGCAGTTGGTGAACGACCATTTGACCTACAGCCTGAAACGGCAGAAAAGCAAGCTTCAACAACAGCGACCCCGGCTGGCAATCAGCACGATTCCATTGGACCGCCTTCTGGTTGGACATGGCTACAGCTTGAAGCAAGTTTCTTTGCAGCCTGTCGATCGCAGCAAAGCTGGCGACAAAGGAAAGCGGAAGGTTTTTGCTACTTGGCATCAGAAAGACGGTCCCCAAACTTTGAGGTTTCAGATGGATGAGAGTAACTTCAACATTTTGGTGTTCCCGCAAGTATGGACGGTCAAAGTGTGGTACGGAGGGCGTACAAAAAACCGCAACTTCAAGAGGGCTGAATAACCACTGCAAAAAAAAGTTACGACATTTACAGGTGTAGTGACGACAAGAAAATCTACAAACAGCTTTGCTATCATCAGTGGGGACATGTGTGACGACCCCGCTCACACGTGCTTGGCTCTAGAAAAAGTGAGTGGGTTGAAGCCAACGTTGCGGTATACTTGCACGTGACACACGCACATGACGGGGCCGCCAGTCATTTTAAGAATCGCTACCAGCTTCACCAGTTTGCACAGAGCGATTGCCCACAAGCCCAGTTATTATTTTCTGCATCTGGACATGGGAGAACCCATGCGACAAAGTTGGCAAACTCGTGAAGCACCAGGACACGCTGAACAACCTGAAAGAATGTTCAATAAACGCAATTCAGAAGGTCAGGACAATGGTGATTGTTCTATCCGAGAAACTGGGTGCACCTTGTGTATCAGGACAAAAATAAAATTGTTTGATATCGTCAACAAAACAAAAAAAAAAAAAAAAGAGTGGCTGACTGTGTGCACCTTTCCTGGCATTCAGCCTTGGCACGAGTGGCGGCTGTGCAAGTCATCAACAGAAGGAAACTCTGACATATATGAAGCACGGACAGTCGGATCTGGTTAGAAGAAACTTAATTAAATGGGTACATCGAGAAAAACCTTAGCGTAAAGTACCGAATTTGAATCCGCAAGGACTACTAATTTTGAATCAGGTACATCTTATTTGTCACAGTTGAATTAAGATTAAGATTTTAATGGCAGAATTTATCACAGTTTTCTTCGCGGGGTATTTACCCTACTGTTTTACTTGGTGATAGCTTATATTCTTTATCTCATCACCATATGACAAACATGAAATGTTATCATCGCGCAGGATAAAATATCTCGGCTTGCCACAATCCATTAGTACACCGAGTATCAAGCTCTTACGGTCTGGCGCGGTGGCACCCCTCACCTGAAATGGTTTGTCCCCGGAAATACATAGCTAACCTAAACGATTGTAGTATTCTATCTTTATTTTTGCATGCGGAAGTAAACTTATTTCTTGTATTCTAAATATAAAATATACCGGAAAGTAAAACTTCACACTGCATCATCTTTTTCTCGAATCACTAGTCTCTAATTGTATGTTGTATATAGTTTCTCCTCACTTTTACTGTGTGACCGATTGCTCTAGTTGTCAGTGATCTCATCTGAATAAACTATATGAAAGATGTGTGTTAGGTTCCTGAAACTGGAACTCAAGGGTCACTTTTCATATAGGGCACAGCTAAGTGTAGGCTTTGAAAAAGGACCCTGCTTTGGGAAGTTGTGTCTTCTTTCTCATTCAAATAATGCAACACGTTTTTTAATAGAAGTGAAGGCCGAAATAGAGTATTACAGGGTTGCCAAACTTTACAAAAATCGAAGGTGGTGTTTTTTTTTTATTTGCATCGAAATTTTTCGTTGTTTAAATTTTTTTTCACGTTTGCCTAAATATATACCGACTATTGTATCACTCAGATACCTCATATACTTTTTAAATGATAGGCATATATAAGTAGAATGCTATCTGAGGAGTATACGATAATGATTAAATTATTTAATGAGATACAGGCCTCCACATTTTGCCATTTGTTGTTCGAGCAGGCATGTTTGACAATTTTTAGAAAAACGAAATATAATAACAACAATTATTTTTACCGTATATTACAACCAAGCTGTACCCATAATTTGTTTCTAAAAAGTACTAAAATTCTCCTAATTTTATCGTTTTAGTTATTCAATTTCAAACGTGCCCCCTCCATCAGTGCACGTTGATGGGACTGTCCACCTCTTCATGCCTTAGAGCTTTTCCTGTCCCCAAATTTCTTTTCTGGTCAAAACTAAGTGTGGATTCATTTATACCAGACACTAGACAATAGCATATAAAAACATCAATTGATTTAAAAATGTCGACGAGCAACCCTTTGGTCGACCTTATCTGACCCGGGTTAGCAAGAGAAAGTCTGCCATCCGCTTCAAATCCAAACTCGTCGACCACGCATGGACGTCAGGCCACCAACTCGACTTTGACAAAGCATCAACCTTGGCGAGGGTGAAAAGGCAGGGATTGAGAAAGCTGCTGGAATCTCGGTTCATCCAGAACGACAAACGCGCAAGTGACTCATCGCTGGTCAACAGGAACCGTGGCCCCCTGCCAAATGTGTACACAAACGTGATGCCTAAATAGCCGAATTTTCCGTACGACTCTCATTTGCACTTTGCATTACTGAAGATGCCTCCCGCACGGGAGGCAAAACGTTTAATTAAATTGTTATTTTTGTGTCTAGCCGTTTTTGTTATTACAGTTATCATGTCTTCACCCGGCTTCTGGAGTATTTTCGCATAAAATGCAATAGTTTGCACTGATTATGGGTTGTCTTGGCCATCACTGCATCTCATACAATGCCTACATAGTAAGTTATTGTGTGCTTCTACGCTCTTGAAAATTTTCAACCTCTATGTTATGAAATGGTATACAAGTACTTAGATTATGGAAACATAAAATGTCTCTGTGGAAGAAGGCCATGTAATTTCATATCTGTTTGAGCCATAACAGTATAATTTGTGTGCTCTACAGTGAATAGCACATATTGATAACTTCATTTGAATTGCCAAGAGAGCACGCTTTACAGTGTATGTGTATGTGTTCAGCAGAATTTGTGTGCTTTGAATCATACTAAAAGCACACAAATGAACAGATGACCTATTCATGGTACTATAAAAATGTTTGGTTTCTTTATAACAACGGAAGAACATCACCTTTCAATGTACTCCACCACAACATACGAGAAGAGAACTCTGCTAGCAAAATATGCATACAGCTACATTGTTTTCGTCAGGTTTACACATACAAGCGAAACAAAATTTGTGGCTGCCTCAAGTGAGTGATCCAGCTCATTCAAAAGAAACTATTATTTTTTGTAAATTTTGAGAAGTGGAGGCTTAATTTAAGCAATAGTGAATGTCAGTTGAATGTCTGACATCGTATTAGTCTGAGTGGCATATAGCATACTATAATAAAATGAGTGCATCCTTTCTATTGTCCCTTACAACCAACCACCACCACCACCACTTGCCACAATAAGTGCCCATCTGTTACATCTGAAGTTTTAAAAATAAAGCAAAGAACATATCAGGCGACTACCCCTAAACCAAAAAACCAGGGTTCCCGCCTCACCAGGACCCAGCGAAGCAGGTTTCACTTGGCACCGGATAGACCTAATACCAGAGTGGCAGCCTTGTCCGGAAACCTTGGCGTGTGTCTAGCACTCGCCGTTTTGCTTCTCACATGCCTCCCAAGCAACCTGCCCACCCCCAACCAGGAGACGACCGCGGGACCGATGACGACAACCTCCCGGACCCGCATACTTTCTCTCAAATGTTTGATGAACATTCTCAGCGCCTCGAACAAGTACTCGTGGAAGACTGTGCATCATCGCTACGAGACCTACGTTCGCTCTTACGAGAGAATAACGTCGAGATGGCAGCGGCAGGGGCCGACGCCCTTAGTAGTGCATCCACCATCTCCGCCGGAGCAAGCCAGGCCCTCCCCACCCAGCCGGCAGTCTCCGCCGCTCCGTCTGGATCTGTCTTCCCCCCCACCTACTCGGTGGACAGCCAGCCCCCCTTCACCCGGGCCACGACCACCGACGCCTGGCCGCCACTTCACGCAGGCGAGTTCCAGCCAAGCGCCGGGACTCAGCACGCCGCTGCCGGGTTCCCCACTAACTTCCCCCCTCACTTCGCCCCTCCAAGGGATGTGATCGGATGCAGTAGGAATTTAAAGGGATGTGGATCGGATGCAGTAGGAATAAGTGAAATTACATATAATCAACAGACAGTTTCGGATGATACAGAAAAAGCAACGTGCTTCAATAATTACTTTCGGTCCGTCTTTTTGCCCAAACACAACTATGTTAATCCATCCACTGTTAGTACAGTGGAATTAATGCAGCCAGTTGAGCTTGGCATGAGTGGTATTGAGAAGGCGTTAAAGAACATAGATGAAACAAAAGCAACTGGACCGGATGGCATTTCTCCGCGTGTACTAAAGCGATGTGCTTACCCAATTTCGGTTTACCTTTATTTAATTTTTTCCAAGTCACTGGACACAGGACTTTTGCCAGATGACTGGAAGGTAGCTCATGTCGTCCCTATCCATAAGGGGGGGCCAAAAAAAGACGTCGTAAATTATAGGCCCATTTCATTAACTTCCGTCTCATGCAAAGTCATCGAACATATTTTATATTCAGAGGTAATCGGTCATATGATAAGAAACAACTTGCTGATTAATGAACAACATGGTTTTCGTAAGGGGTTTTCATGTACTACGCAACTTGTTGAATTTTATCATGACCTTGCATCTGATGTCGATGAGGGAGGGCAAATAGATTGTATATTCTTGGATTTTAGAAAAGCGTTTGACACGGTCTCACACTCACTTCTTCTCAACAAACTAAGAATGTTAAATCTAGACTCGGCTGTGCTTAGATGGATAGAAAATTACTTGTTCCGGCGTCGTCAATGTGTAGTACTGAATGGCAAGAAATCTGATTACGTTGATGTAACATCAGGAGTTCCACAGGGCTCTGTCCTGGGTCCACTTTTGTTTTTAATTTATATTAATGATATTTCTGTTGGAATTTCCTCTTGTATTCGACTTTTTGCTGATGATTGTGTAGTGTATAGAAAGATTAAGAGTTCAGATGATGTCGCCCAGTTGCAAGCAGACCTTGATCGTATTCAAAGTTGGTGCTCTACGTGGAAAATGAATTTAAATCACAAAAAGTGTGTTAACCTTTGTTTTACAAAGAAAAGGAAACAAATTGAATCTCAGTATTTTATAAATAATAACCCTATAACCAAGGAACTTACTTACAAATACTTGGGTGTCATATTGTCATCTGACTGTTCATGGAATGCCCACATAGAGGAAGTAGTCTTAAAAGCTGGCAGGGTAATGAATTTTATCCAATGTAACTTAAAATGCTCACAACCTAACTTAAAGACAACTGCTTATTTAACATGTGTTAGACCCATTTTAGAGTATGCATGTGCTGTCTGGGATCCAGCCCAAAAAACGTTGATAGATAAGCTGGAGAAAATACAAAACAGGGCGGCTAGGTTTGTTCTTGGACGATACGGGAGGAAAGAAAGTTGTACAGAAATGAAAAAAATGTTAAACTGGGAACCACTTTCCGTACGTCGGGAAAAACTGCGACTAAAATTTTTATACTCAATAGTTAAAAATAAAACGGGAATAAATAGCGAGACTTACTTAAAAGAACCCTATTATGTTTCTAGTCGTAATGATCATAGTCTTAAAATTAGAGAGTACCGCGCTAGGACATGCATGTTTGCAAACTCCTTTTTTGTACGAACAATTGCACAGTGGAATCGGCTGTCTGAAGAGCAAGTGTGCTGTTTCAATGAAGACGTGTTCTTTTCATCCTTGTAACCCCCCCTGCTGTAACGCCCTCGGGCACTGCGGGGTAATCATTGAATAAAGAATAAAGAATAAAGAATAAAGACCTCCCTACGACGCCGGGACGCCGTTTGTACAGGCTCAGTCCACCGTCGCTGCCCACGCCGACCCTCGCGGTTCCCATACCGCCCGACAGCGACTATTCACGGTCACTGACCCCCCGACCCGCAGGGACATCGCGGAGGCTTTCATTTTCGTACAACAAGTTGCAAGACATTCCCAACACATTGGGAGAAGAGAGATCCAGGAGCTTCAGCTCCTGGAGCTCTTCGTCGACATTTGGGACTGCAGGTGCATTGGACTTCCCCCCCGCAGCAAGCTCCGGGTCTTTGATCGGGTGCGGCTCCTCTATTACGTTGCCTTGTCCGGGTGGGGAGCCGCACTCGACGGCTATGCTGATCCCTCAGCAACCTTTTTGTTGGGACCGCCTGCACCACGAAGAGTGGCCACCCACCGTGGCAGTTCCCCGGACCGTTCTGTCAGCCCTCCCCGAGGAATGCGTCCCAACACCCGATCTCAGCCCCAGCCTCCCAAGTCTCCCCGCAAGAATCCTCCCAAGAAAAAGTGAGGCTTCAACGCTACCCCCCCCCCGACTTCCAGCCTCCACAAGAGTGCCTGGATCTTCTCCACGCGGTTGACGCACTCCCGACGGGCCTTCCCCGTCCGCTCAACCTTGTGCTCGGAGAAGCTCAGACGGTCGCCGTGGTCGTCGACAGCGTCCCGACGTTGGAACTCCTCCAGGACATCCTCGTGCCAGAGGATCTCCTGGCGCAAGCGTTACGCGAAGCCGGCGTTCCCGGCTCCGCAACCCCTTCGGACTCTGCTGCTTGGCCTTCCCTCTCAGCCGTGCCCGACCCTGCTCCTGCTCCCTTGTCCGGGGCCTTCCCCCGGCCGGCATCGCCCTCAACCACGGCCTCCTCCGCTTCGGAGTTAACTACCGATTCTGAGGTGGCCGAGGACCTCCCTGAGGACGATAGCCTGGCAGATGCGGCACTTCGAATCCTTCAATGGCTGCAGCGCCATCAGCCGCATCCACCACCTGACCAGGACCAACAAGACGACAACGACGACGACAGTCGACGGCCTGCGGCCTTCCCGCTCCTGCCGCCGCACCTTCCCGTCCGACCAAGTGAACCAGTTCCCAAGGTCAGATGGGACTTTGTCGCAGAAACTTTTGGGTACAACCCTCCTTTTGACCCAGCCCAGCTTCAGTTTTTTGCTAGGAAATCATCTGTTTTTAATGGCCGCTCCCCTCATCCGGACCAGCTTCCCGTGCTCCAACTGGCGGTAGCGTCCATGCTTTCGGCTGACATAATCGAGGAAACTACCCGCGGACCTTTTTTATCACCCATCCAGCTTGTACCAAAAACGTCCACCGCGTCGAGGTTCGTCCTCGACTGTTCTCACTTGACGGCTTCCTTGCCAAGTCCGAAGTTTCGCCTGCCCCCTCTTTCTCAGGCCCTTAAGGCCTGGCCCTTGCCGGCGAAACCGTTTTTTGTCAAGTTTGATTTACGTGACGCGTTTTACCATTTCGGCTTGGCACCTGCCACACGCGCCCTTACCACCTTCAGGTTGGATGGCCACTACTATCGTTACAAAGTTTTGCCCTTCGGCATTAGGCCCGCCCCTTTTTTTATGCAATCTCTGGCAACAGCCCTCACTCGTGAGGCACGTGCTCGTGGTTTGTGGGCTTGGTCGCACTCGGATAATTTTTTATTTGCGCACCCCAACCCGACTTTTTTAAAGCAACAACTTGACATTTTTCTAGCCCAGCTCTCTGAAGCTGGCATTCGTTTAAACCCCAGTGACTCGATGTTCTCCCCGTCAACCCAGGTTAAGTTCCTTGGCTTTTTTCTTAATGGAACAACGGGGACCATTGGGCACACGCCTTCTAGGCGCCAAGATCTTCTCCTTGTGCTACGCGCACTTCACTACCCCCAAACACGCAAAGTTTACCAGCGGGCAGCTGGCTTTTGGGGATTTTATTTTTCACTTTATGCGTCTCATTTTCATGCCTTACGGCCTCTCCATGTCGCGGCCGCCACGGGCGCCCCCCCTTCCCGTCCTTGGCTCCATCTCTTTGAAAGTGTAGTTCAGTGCTTGCCCGTTGCCGTGCCCTTTGACATTGTGCCCGTCGAACGTGACGTCTATGCGGACGCCAGCTCTTCAGGCATCGGGATCTGCTTGCCCCAGGGCACCATTGCCATCATAGCATCCCGACCAGCACCCATCTACCTCCGGGAACTTTGGGCCGTCCTCCTGGCCTTGCTTCTGGCACCGCCGCGAACCAGAGTGGTGACCGACAACCGGGCTGTGTACCAAGCCCTCACAAGGGGACACGGACACACCCTCACACCGCCGGAAGCTCTAGCAGCAACTGTACTCATGCTCAATAAAGCGGGATGGGTTGGGTGGGTGCCCACCGACCAGAACCCGGCCGACGGCTTCTCTCGCCTCCACCGCACTCTTACCGTGGGGACGAGCGGGGTCGCCGCCAGGGGGCCGGAGCCTATATATTAGGATGCCGTCCGTGCCCCTGTCGGGTCAGTCGCTGGGTTCCCGCCTCACCAGGACCCAGCGAAGCAGGTTTCAAACCTGCTTCGCTGGGTCCTGGTGAGACGCGCACGTCCTGGGACGTGCGCACGTCTGATGTGGTAAAGCCCACCGTTTTGTACCCCTTCGTTATTGCACCCGGATGTAGCAAACGCCCATACCCCAGTTTTTCAAGATTGTCTGGGATATTTCGGATGGATGTTCGCGTGGCATTTTACAGAAAAAACAACATAACATTGTTTGTTCATTACTTTTTTTGTTCCAACACTTCGTATTGAGTTTACCCCACAACTATGCTAAATTTTCTGACACTATAGTCGTCATCTTAGCCTTCATTAAAACCAGGTGCAACTGTTTTTATACCCGTTTCATTTGCCATAAAAATGTGAAAGTATCTGGGGCTGTGCAGGCTAACAGCACTGTTGTTGTGCACACAGTGGCGTCACTAGGGTCAGTGGCACCCGCCAAACACCCCCCGTCCTCGAGGCACTCCAATGCAGGACACAGGAGATTCTCTATGCCAAGCCACTGGGCAGCAGGGGGCTGGCACTGATCACATTCCAGGGAAACCATCCACCCAGGACAATATTGTACCATGGCTTCATCCCCAAGGTGACTCTTTACAAGCCCAATAAGGTGCTTTGTCATCGGTGTCAAGGCCTGGGCCACGAGGAAATATAGTGTACTAGGAAACCAAGGTGTTGCGGCTGCGTTATTCAGGACGGCCATGTATGTTAGCGCAAGTACTGCGTGAACTGCCGATCACTCACGCATCTGGCGACAGACAAGAAATGCCCAGTGAGAATGTGGGCAGGCAGCAGAAGACAAAAAAGGGCGGGCCACCGAGTAAGTGGCAGCCACAACGATGGGGCAGAGGACGGAGGTAAAACCGCCCCACGGGACCATAGACGAGACCATGGAGAGAGAAATTCACCAGCTCGGAGGAGCAGAAGCAGAAAAGCAGCAGCTGGCAGCACGAAGAGCGCCAGGAAGGCGTCGCAAAGTGCGTCACGCAACAAAAACAACAAAAAGAAAATCACGTCACGAGGAAGATCCCCTTTCAGCTCGACGGGATAGCAACAATGACAAAAGTTATGTCCTATCTGTCTATGCTGGAAAAAGCGATGAAGAAACTACATTGTGACGTCGCCGGTGGGAGGAGCCCCAACTTCATCGCCGGCAAACTCCAGTGGGGAGCCAACTTTATCGTGACATCGGTCAACAGAAACGATTAAGTTGAAACTTCCATTGGGAATTCTCCCAAAACTGTTCCCACAGTGAATAGTCAAACGAGTGAAGGGAATTGTAAAAATATTATTTTTAAGTTTGAAAAACATAGAACTTGTTTTAATTAAAATAGAATAACATAAACTGAACTCTGTTTGCACCAATTATGCATTTACTCAAGTGACAATAATAACTATTCGCATGACCTGCACCCGTTTGTGAATCAGGGTCTTGGCAACGTGGGAAAATCTGGATTCGGGAGTTTGTTCACTTCGTTGATGAGACGACCTCGTGGTTTTTCAGAGTTCGACTTCAACTCGGAGAACTATGGCCAAAGCTGACAACGCCACCAAGGGAAGGAGGATAGGGGCCCGTGTCTCCGTGGGGCAGTTCGCTCTGCTCCTAGACCATAAGTTTGCAAACTCTGTCCTTGTAAGGGCCGCCACAGATAGTCCGCTATCCAAGGAAGAGCAAACTGCCCTGTGGGACGTCATTGTCCGGGAGCTAAATGTCGAGGGCCCGTCTGTTAAAAGCCGGGCCGAGTGAACGGCATACTGGAATGCTCGTGTGTGCGCGGCGCGACGGCGGGACTTGGACCTGTCCGGTGCCACCCAGCGGAGTGTCAACCCTGTCCCTCCGCTAAGTGCCAAAGAGGAACGAATATTGTCCCTCGCGGGGGGAGATTCCTCCCGAGGCTGTGGGGGAAGGCACCTGGCACCGGTGGCACCTCACCCAACGTCACAGTCTGGCCCGTCGCCACAGCCTGGCCCATTGGCTGCAGCCTCGGTAAGCAGTTGGAAACGCAAGTGTAGCTAAGGTATCACAGTATCTGACCTCGTTATGTGAGAATTGTGAATGGAAAACGCAGTATGTGTTGATAGGGCTGTCAGAAATGCCACAGTTCATCCTGACAACTGCACCTTCATAGGTACAGTTATAACTGGATATACTGTAGAGTACATCAACTCACAACTGTGGAAGAACAGCTTAGTTGATGAACTGTTTTTCTAATTCGATAAACGTTGACGATCTGGTCAGCTGGTAGTTAAATCTTAAAAAACACAAAAATAGTGCAAAGACACCGGCAAAAACAAAGAGGATCGACAACATGATAACTCCAGTTTAAGCCAATATATGGGACTCCTCAGCAGCAGCAGAAGACAGCGAGGCCGAGGACATGCCAGAAGCGGCATTGCCTGTGGAGGTGGCGGCTTTTCCGCCACAGAATGGCACGAGGAAACACAAAATTACATATCTCGAAATCACATGAAAATGTGCTTCAGGACAAAGAAGGCGATGCTTGCACAAAGCGCCGGTGACATACAGTCAATCCTGGAGGTAACATGGACAGCGCTACAGTGCGATAACAGGTTCAAGACACTTCTGAAGCATACAAAGAACTCCCAGAAAGTGAACAAGACATCTGGCAGTTTTCGCTGCACTGTCGAATTTGAGGAAGAATTTGCAAGAATTAGGAGTATGGATGACAGCCTTGAGCCCGAGGTGACATGTGGAGTAAGCATGGTAATCTACAAGAGTAGGACGGGCACTGCTAGGCCTAGACCTGCAGAGTACCTTTGACAAGGTGAAGCACTCGGCCATCCTCCAAAGGGTAGCAGAGCTAGGCTTTGGCTGGCGAAGCTATGACTACATCGGACTTCCTGACGGGCCGGACGGCAAAGCTACAGGTCGGAGAGCTAAACATCGAGGAGAGAGAGCTGGGGAGTGTGGGGACGTCGCAGGGATCCGCCATTTCTCCGCTCCTCTTCAACCTGGTCATGACGAAGATTGCGAGGCGACTCGAAACCCAATCGGTCCGCCACACGATCTACGCCGACGACATCGCGCTGTGGTCCGCGAGGGACGAAGAACAACAAGCGCAAGACGAGCTGCAAGAAGCGGTGTTATCCATCGAGGAAGAACTGGAGGGCACGGGCCTGGCCTGCTCTCCGAGCAAATCAGAGCTACTCGTGATCAACCCGAAGAAAAAGACCTGGAACCAGCTAACCGTCCAAACAGGAACGGGACAGGTAATCCCCAGAGTCAAGAAGATCAGGATCCTGGGCCTGATAGTAGACAAGACCAGGAAGAACATGGAGACGGTACACAAGCTAGAACACAAGACAAATGCGGCAATACAGCTCGTCAAGCAGGTGGCGAATCGCAGGGGGCATGCGGGAGAATAGTCTCATGCGCATGGTCCAGTCCTTTGTGATCAGCCACTTGGCCTACATCGCAGCCTTCCACAACTGGAAGTACAACGAAAAAAAGAGACTGAACTGCATGATCAGGAAGGCCTACAAGAATGTACTGGGGCTCTACGCCAGCACAAACACCGAGAAGATGGAATCGCTGGGGGTTCACAACAGGCTGGAAGAGATCATCGTGGTTCAGCGAACAGCTCAGGTCGCCAGGCTAGAAAAAACGAGAATGGGAAGGGAAACGCTAAGACAACTGAAGATAGAGGCCCAGACAGGCCCAGAAGATCGACAGGCGGACTCGACGGTGATGGGGAGGCTGGATATCCGGCCAATACCGAGACACATGCATCCGGTACACGACGAAGGCAGACGCAAGGCGAGGGCCCAGGCCCTCACCAGGGAACACGGGGAAGACAGCGGCACGGTCCACGTCGACGCAGCAAGACACGGCGACCACTTCGTGGAGGCAGTGGTGCGTGCGAAGGACGGTGGACTAGTGACAGCGGCAAGCATCAGAACTCAAGAAGTGCGCGTAGCGGAGGAGGTGGCCATCGCACCGGCGGCCTCCCTGCCAACAGTGAAAGTGGTGCTCAGTGACTCTATGAGGGCGCTAAGAAACTTCATGGCAGGACGAATTAGTCAGGCCGCAGCGAGGACACTGGACAATAAGAGTTGCGGAAAAGTAACACTTAAATGGTACCCTGCTCACGAGGAGGGAAATGCGGTGGCGGACGCCATGGCTCGCGCGTTGGGAGACCGAGCCAGCAGCCAGTCATCAAGTATGGAGAAATGCTTAGGACATTCAGGCTAGACAGGCAGCTACTACCGGCACCCCACCACAACCTCACGAGGAAGGAGGCGGTGGTGTTTCGACAATTACAAACAAGATGCATGTTAACCCCAGTAATAGGGAAGCATATTCTCCCAGACCTATTCCAGGACGACGTGTGTAAGTTATGTAAAAGCGACAGGGCAACGCTTGCGCATATCGCGTGGAACTGCACCAAAAGAAGACGGGAAACAAGCCAAGAGGCGGACCTTCCACCGGAACTCAAAGACGCCACCGAAAGCGACAACTACGAGGTACAACTACAGGCCGTCCAGCAGATCGCGGCACTCCTAGAGAGGCAAAGTCCTCGGAGGGTGCTAGCGACGACGTGAGGCCGCGTCCGGTAGTCTAGGGCTACTGCTGCAGGCTCAATAAAAGTTTTACACACACATCTACAAGAGTACCACCGCATACGCAGAAACGGGGAATGCAACAAGCTCAGAAGCAGTTGCAGAGGGGAACTCCCCGACCTCTCCTCAAGACAGAACATTGATTTCTGCTTCTGCAGAAATCAATGTTCTGTCTTCTGCTTCTGCAGACTTCTGCAGAGGCACGGAGGAGGAGACGGGCTAACCGCTCCTGGATTACGAAACACTCTTCTATACTCTGTTTCCCCCTATGAAAAAAATAACAAAAAAACTGGGGCAGCATTCCTGAAATGCAGGTCTGCCACCTATGCTATTGCGAGTTCACAGGTGGAAATAACACCACCAACCGTGTCGAATCCTACAATGCCAAAATCAAGAATGTCCTGTCGTCCTCATCAAAACTCCATGAAACACTGTGTAGACTTTCAAAAATATGAAGTTGTATGGTGCAAGGGCCGTGTCACAAGGCTATAGTCCTAAAGACGTACGACTTTTACTCCTACCTAGCCTCTGAAGATGTAGAGAAGCAACGTGCTAAGGTATCTATACCATACACCTGCAGGTTAGTGAGTGAGGATAGGAAGAACCAAACATGGGGTTAATATTGATGATTGGAAAACCAGTTTGTTGTTTACTTTCCTCTTTGTCCTGTCATTTTTTTTTGGCGCTTTATATTTTGATCATGAGCCAACTGGCCCAAATTTCCACTTTGCTGCTTGTTTCACAACAACAATAACAAATTATTAGGGCACCAGTGTGTTCATATGGATCTCCCAGGCTGTTTGAGTTATCACAAATTAATGCTATCACCTGAGTATTTCATAGCTTTAGTAAAGTTTTGTTTGGTAAAATGTATTAACTATGATGGATTGTAGCCTGTAGGTCAAACTTTTTTGTTTATAGATTCCCTACAAGAAAACCCGTGAATAATAAGATTAAACAGTGGTAAATTTGGGCAACATTAACAGAATTCCGAGGGCTTGCCCAGTACATGTATGCTATATTATGCTGAGAATTCTTGACTCAACTTGCAGGAGTATGGTTAAGAAAACGTTTTACAATGGATAACCTATCTACAACCTGTAACATTACCCAGTCTTATTTTAAAGTTCAATACTTCAGGGATACATGCCTGTTTCAGGCTGCATACCACACCGACGTGTTGCGGAGACAAGTGTGCAGAGAGCACCAACACCTCCTCCCAACCTTCCAGTAAGCTTGGCCGGAGGACCCCAGAATTACCCGCCACTGAGCAACTAAAGTCGCCACCCAGGGATCCCCAAGAACTCCCCGAAGAGATAACCAGCCCAGAAGCTTCCAGAGAGTCACCTTGGGATCCCTATCAGCCATAGGTAAAGTAGCCAGGTTGACTAGGCACCACTTATGAAATCTTATGAAATCTTGGCCTCTCCTCAGTGGATGACCCCAGGCTGCGGGTCATGCTCCTTTCACTGATAATTAACATATATTCGAGGTTGCCACTAAATTAGGTCTTTACTAATTTTGTAGTTCCACATGCTTGACAGCTAACATCAAGCAGGCAAAAAAACTATGGGACACACAAAGCCAGCGCAGGTGTCAAAAGACATGTCACAAGCGATTTGGGGTCATTGAGGACTGGCCAAACGAACCTAGGGGGGTAAATTAGCCCCAGAGGATTATTACAAGTCTGGTGCCATTGCAAGGAAGGAGATGACCCCCGAAAAGAGGGCTCTGGTGACTCATAAGTTTCCCTACATTTTTTTTATGTGTCAGCTGTGCCTGATACACTTTGCTTTCTGCTGTCTTGCAGAGTGAAATACTGGGGATCCCAAACCGGAATTTCTGTGACAGACACCCTCAAGAACATGTCTACTACACTGTCACAAAAGATCCAAGATGTGCGCAGGAGCATGAGGCGTTTGAACACGTGAAACCAGCAGAGACGGGGATCTAAAACAGCTTTTTGTGGGTTAGGAGTAGGGATGAGCGAATAGCGCTCTGAATCCAATAGTGCAGAGACTCTCCTAGCTTCGACACTACACAGAGAGAGCTGGCACGCCATGGTTTTGTAATTGTGCTGTAAGGGCTACGAAAGATGCAAAGTTTTCAGTTCAGTGCACTGTTCGCCCATCCCCAGTAAGGGGGTCTCTACGGAAAGTGCAATATGAACTAAGGATACAGATAAAAGGGAATATTGTGGGCTTACCTCTGCATGCACCAGTGAAACCCAGAACACTTTTTTTTAAAAATTCTGTCATATGTAAAAAAAAAAGCATTACGCCGCTTTTCTTTGGTATGTACAATTGGGGACAAAAGTTTCCGGACCACGGGAGCTGCGACAAATTTGCATTGCTGCGCCCCGCGCTCAGATTGTCGACCACATACCACATGACGCCGATTTGGAAGCAGCCACAGTAAGAAGCGCCCGTGAATCAGCGGAGGAAGGATTCGCAGATCTCACCAGCTTTTACGGCAGCGTGCCTTTTTCGCCAGCTCTTTCCGCCCAACCCAACTAGTATCCTTTGCTAGTGACAGCATACCTTCCAGAGCGCCGTCTGAATGTTATCGCTTATGATGAAAACTTTATTTTTACATTCAACATTTCTAAACCTGAACTGATAAACAGTAAAAGATGTAGCAGCGGTGTCATGTGGCATCTTACTAACAATCGGAACGCGGGAGCCGCAGGCGAGAAAATCGGCACATCTGCAAGTATGGAAGGACGCACATGCGGCAAGCGCCGGTCTCGATGCCAGGCGCCGAGTCATCAGAGGGCGTATCAATGTGAATCGGCCACAGCTCCAGTGTGTCGAAAACTTTTGTCCCCGACTGTACCTGTCCTGCAAGCAATATTCTATCCCAAATGCCAGTTTTGATGTCTCCTGATTTGATACGTTTATTCGAAGTGTTTCCATGAAGACGCATTGTGTAGTGAAGAACTCTTGGTTTTAATATGTGGCAATTAGTGTCTTCTCTTTTGTGTATTTTTGTGAATGAAGGTAGACATAATTTTGGTTTTATATCTTACTATGGGATAGTTTCATTATATTAGCTGTGTGATTCTTGACACTACAAGGGTTGAAGTTGATTTTGCTAATGCTGTCTTACCAAAGAGTAATTTCAGATGTATATACTTCTTTATCTGTATTCTCCGTGCGTGTACATTTAATTTATTTCATAAGACACTGCGAAGCCATAAACAAAACTTTTGAAACCACCTGGATAGGAGATATAATCATAAAATTTATGCTCGGAAAGAAAATAACAGAATTGAAGTAATATTTACGGTGCGAGACTGATTTCGGTTTGCATTATTTTGTCAAATAGTCTCAAAAGGGGCCACCGTTTGAAGAATGTCACACAGAGAATACTCTTTGGAAAGACGTGTCGTTCAGGGGACTACACACAACACAGATTATATAACCAACGGCCAAGGAGTCTTTCATCTATCCAGACAATGGGAGACTACAAAAAGAGTCACTTCTAGTTTGACATTCACCTTTAAAGAGTAGCTACAGGTGAAATAAAACTAAAATGGACCTCGCCCCGTGAATATTTCTTTAATTAAATTATCTTTCATTAAGAGTGTATTTTGTGGCATCTGTGGCCTATACCGGCTGTTTCAAACTTTTTTTGCTGCAATACTGCTTTTAAGTAAGGTAACTTCATTTTTTTTTTTCACAAACATGTAGGTTTTTTTAAGTACCATTTGTCGTTTTTTACTAGAAAGAGTGAAGTCATATGAAGTTGATTGAGCATGACTTTTTGGCTTGTATGCTTAATATAATTCGAAAATAAAAAGTGAATTGATATAATGTTAATACATGAAGCTGATGTATTCTCAGGAAGCATTCCCCTCTGTATTTGCTAAGTAAAGGTACACAGCTGGACTCATTTGACGTTGGACCACTTGAAGTGGTCCCACTTGACGTGGGACCTCTTGAAGCAAACCCACTTGAAGCGGTCCCATTTGAGGTGGTCCCACTTGCCAAGAGGTGCCTCATCGATAAACCACTTCAAGTGGTTCCACTTGCAACATTTTCACCTGGGTTTGCCTCTTGAAACAATGTCAGGTCCCTGAAACCCTCCCTGCAGCTGCCACAAAGGAGTGGAACATGGAGCGCCTTCTGTATCCCCCAAAAGAGCTCTCTAAGCTAATCATCACACTGGAAAACAAACTGACACAGGGGTTCAGTAACTGCAAGCTCCGTGCAGGTCGCATGGTCCATGTAGCGAGTTCTGTTGGCAGCCTTCCGAGAATCGGCTGGCCTGGGCACGCAGTCTCTCTCACAAAAGAGGTGACCAAATTCTGTTGTGTCACTCGATTACACTTCTTTTTAAAGGGGAAAAACAAAACTGATGCGGAGAAAAAGAAAAAGGCACAAAAGTATGTGTGACATGTTGGTATGGCAGGAAAGTAAACAATGTATGTTGAAACATTGTGAAGTCTGATTAAAAAGCGACTCGTGCTGATGCCTAGTACTAGGCCTATTTGTGTGTCTATTTCCCATGTAATATATTGTGAGTGCTGTCGAAAAAAAAAATATTACAAAATGCATGTTTCAAAAATGGCTGAGAATGCTTAAACCAAAGTTCGCGCATAAAAAGATTATAGTGGTGCTGCATATGAAAAACATTACCCAATAATATTACATGTCAAAAAATTAGAGTCTGTTTGAGGTACAAAGGAGAGCACTTTCATATAAAAAACTTTAAAAACCGGTGACCGTGTGTGTTATATGTACTCTGCCTCGACTCTGCTACATAAGTGTGAGCGTAATCCTGGAAGAATGCCCGTGCCGTACAAGCACCCGTGCAAGTCGGAAATTCACAGAGGGCTGGGCTCGTTCTAGCGTGGGCGCCGTAACGAAGTAGAGTTCACCGTAGCTCGAGCCACATGAAACGAAAACTTGCGCTAAAAAGTCAGGGATCCTGAGCTCGGCCCTGCACCTACCTGTTTTGATCTGGATAATCCTAGAAGTGTGCTTGCATGATCAGTAGTGAGAGGGAGAGAGGCATGTTAATGAGCCTTGGCATTCCACACCGACTAGATTTCTGATGTACAGCTGTAACATCTGAAACCCCTTTCTGCAGACTAGCTTCCACCTATCTAGACGTTTACACTACAGATTACTACTTTACAGCACAATAAAGCACCAGTGCAGCTGACCAGTGCTGCGATTGCCGGCTTGTGCCGCTTGACAGCCAGCCGCACTCTTTTACAGTGCAGCGAGACTAAATTGACTATATCAATTCAACACAGTATAAAGAGCGTTCAGAACAGTGGACAATACAGAAATAACGTAGCTTTCCTCGATTGAAAATCACCCGTTTTCTGCGACCACGACTACGACGGTCAGCGTCTGCCTATACTTCGTTTCAGCTTAGGTCCGAGCGCGGCCTATGTTATGAGCCGAAGGGCCAAGCATAGAGTGCGAAGAGCGCAGCGTCATGGCGTGCTCTCAGCGCTTCATAGAACTAGCCCGCAGAGCAGAGGAGCACGCACAGAGAAACGGCAAATACCGGCTGGTGCTATTAACTGCAGAAAGCACGCCATGACGTTGAGCCTCCTTCGCTGTCCGATTCGCCCTTCGGCTCACAACAGCGGTCGTGTTCGGATGGAAGCTGAAACGAAGTATAGCCTCGCTGCTCTGCTTCGCTGACCCTGCTGTGCTTCGCGGCGCCCCAAACGGAGTATTTGCACATTGAGACACTCGCGTGGCCTCCGGACGGCACACCTTCCCATTCTAGTAGTACAGCTTACCACAGTCCGGGTGGGACTGTGGTAACTCTACTGGTTAGAGCTCAAATTTCTACTTATTATTAGAAACAGGAACGCCATGCCCACCGAACGGGAGAAGCTGTTCCGGATACGGAAGAATGAAAAAGGAAAAAAGGTCGAGCTGGTAACACCGCTTACAGCATTGAAGAGGGTGTATCCTTCTGAATTTTTCCTGAAGAATGACCATGGAAAGCCTACAGTGACACTTCCCAAAGACACCCTGACTCCTGCACAACTACAAGCGTCACTCACGGACGGCATCGCTTTGTCACGGGCCCGATCAGAGCATGCTGTTCTCTTTTTACACCACTTCGGCAAGACCCTAGTTGGCAAACTGACAGAAAAGTGGACATCTTTCGGAGTGGTCATCGGAGAAGCAGGAGACGAAATCACTCCGTGGCATCTAATCACTGTGGTCTTCTCTGACCGGGCGCCACCCCCTCCTGTGGCCTACACTGGCCCACTCACCCCTGAGCCAGGGCTGTTTGGTTTCTTCCTGTTTTTGTACAGAGCACTGTCCGTTCGAGATCGGGGAACGGCCCCTTACCGGGTCAGCATTCATGCCAAACGGGCCCAGCTGATTGCGTCACCACCGTTCGAGCTTGCGAAGGCTGATTTTGCAAGTGCTAGCACAGCTTACGCCGCGTGGGGAGCGGATCCGGCGTACACAGGAATGATTGCAGCTATTGACATGTTCTTATGCCGGTTTCCAACGAACAAGTTCGCTGCAGCCCGCGCTGGAACAATGCCGTCCAGGTACAAAGATTGCTCAGTGTTTACTTCACTTGGACAGATCTTATCTCTGACAGGATTGGGCATTACAGAGCTCTTTCGTTGGATGTTCCTGGAAGGTGTCGCCGACGAAGCAGAAGCGCTAATGAATCCATCTGACGAAATGGATGAGGAGTTTTCGTACGCGCCGTACCTGTCCGATCTGAATCTGGTCCCCAGATCTCCATACTCCGCGGTTGCCAACCCGATGCTACACCAGTGGCTGCACACAGTAGGAAGTCTTCTGCTAGCCGAAAGATCACTTAATGCTCGGCACTTAAGCGACAGTTCATTCCAGCAGATTTTGGCAAACGCCACTATGCTGTCATTCGTTCGCCATCGGGCAACAGGATTTAAGATGCTGTTTGCAAGTACCCAGGAGAAGGCAGACGAAGAAGGGATGGCTGCAGTCGAGGAGACAGGACTCGACAAATCTGGTGTGCCTACCGGGTCATCAGCTGTGTTGTGGTTTTCGTGGCTTGACGGGAAGAACTTTGTAGTTCCTTTTGCGATCTACAATTTTATGTACCGAGCTTTGGAGGGTGTGGCCGGTCTCCGAGAGGGGTCTATCGGGAAAAGAGTGAAGACGGCCCTGGATGCATACGGACAAGACACTCAGTTGTGAATCAAGTGATGACTTCAAATGAGCAAATGAGTTCCGAAGAAGTAGTCTCACGTGTGATAAAAGTTTGTACCTGAGCTTCCTAAGAAGGAAATGCCGACCAAATGACCAACTGTGTTACTGTGGAGAGTTACCCTCTGTGAGAAGTGACAAAGTTTGTTTCGTTCATTTTTGTTTTCGTCGTTGCCTTAACGGCTGACATGCACAACACGTTTAGGGCAAAGCTGTGATTTCTCTCTGTGATATTTTGATTGCTGCAGAAGCATGAAAAAAAAAAAAAAAAGAGAGTTCCCTGCGACGAGGAAGAAGAGAACGAGAGCACCAAAGCAGTGAGCTGTATCGTTTCAATTATTTTGCAACCTCAAATATTCTTACACTAAATTCAATCTAGTGATCGAATTCGGTAAAGTGTAGTGATTCAAACGATACCTCACTATCATGTAATTTCAATAGAAAACATTAGAAAATCAACATAGACTTATGTGCGTATCGAACGACCATCTTTTTGAATCGGCGGGCTTCAATAGCAAGACCGTTCTAGACTTCATAAACAACTAAGTAGATGTATTTCTTCATTTTCATGCTTAAGGTTGGAACCAGGAGGGCTTAGCGATCCTAAAAATATCAAACAGTCATTGAAACTAACTCGAAAAAACTTAAATTTCAAGAAAATAACGACACTCAATATATCTAGAAGAAGCACCAACTAAACCGTTCTTCTTGAATTTCTTCGAAAATTGAACACAGTCAAACGAAATTTCTTCTTCTTCTAAAGTTCACGTATGGTTAACACCGGCAAGATCGAGTCTTTTACGCAGAAATATTGACTATTCCGAAAAAAGAGCAGAAATATGAATCCTAAAACAGGCGGAAGCAACGACGACCCGGAGACACCCCAAATCACACTTGACCACACCAACAACAAAGAAATATGCGACATCCACCTAAGCTTCATAAGATTAATCGAAGACGATAAAGCTAGGATTAACAAAGAAACTGGTTCACAACTGTTACAACTGCTTGCGAGACTAATGAGCATTAGCTCGCGTCAAGAAGCCGAAAACGCAGCTCTTCGAGCAGTGCTCGTAGAACGAGAGAAAAACACCACGTACGCGGACGTGCTGCGAGGGAACAGGAACGACCCCAACGGGTTGGGAGGGAGACCATCTGTGGATGCGTTACAAACGACACCACAACCACCCGGCTCGGAGAGATCACCCGCGCAGATGGATCATGCAATGCTAATCTATCTGAGATCTCCAGCACTGAACGCGTCGAACAACATCAAAGTAATCTTGAAAAAATACTTTGAGCCGCACAGCCTGGGACTGGGTGAAGTTTCAGTGCGAGACATCAGAGAAGGAGTGGCAGTACTATCATCATCAGCTGAAGGACTGCAGAATCTCCAGGACGCGATCGAAATTCACCCAAGCACCAAAGATCTGTTCGTGCTTAAAAAACCGACAAAACGTCGACCACAATTCCGTGTCTCGGGCGTCGACCCTGACATTCTATCTGCGGAATTCTTCACAAAACTTCAAAATCAAAACCCAGACATCGAAATTGAACCTTCGGACTTCAGTCACCGGATTTCATTCAAAGAAAAATCGGGGAACAACACTCACATCTTTGAAGTGAGCGCCAAGGTCTACAGGAAACTAAAAGAAACAAACAAACTGCGCCTAGGCTGGACTTCCTGCTCCGTAACAGAGAACTTCTATGTCCCCAGGTGCGACAAATGCTGCACCTACGGACATACAAAAGCAAAATGTGCATCACAGAAGATCTTCTGCTCCATCTGTGCGGGCAACCACCCAGCACAGGAGTGCAGAATAACAAACTATGAGGATGGTAAATGCCGCGCATGTATCAACCGAAGGGTCAATGCCAACCACCCTTTTGGAGCGAGCGAATGCGGTACACACGCCTTCCACGTTTCACAACTCCGGTCTCGGACAGATTACCCAAAATAAGCAAACACAAAACTAATATTAACAAACAACATTACAATCGGAAAAAAAAGGAATTAAGAAGGAACAACCCGAGTAAAGACTATAAAGAGAAGACGCATCATACAAACAAAACAAAACATAAGTTGACCGATGATTAATAAATTAGAGATCTTACAAATCAACTTAGGGAGATCAAGGGCTGCAACAGTTAATCTGGTTAATATATACACTGAAAATAACGCTGAATTTATTTTAATTCAAGAACCATATGTTTTCAATAACCACATTATAAGTATTCCAAACTCAGAACCATTTTTTCACTGCCCCTTAGATCCCAAATGCGCCATTATAGTTAGAGACCGATCTTGTTCAATCTTTCCAAAAATACTTGAAAACGATCTAATAGTCTTGCAATGTACATACTCAAACAAAACAGTAACAATAATAAATGTCTACATTTCTCCTACAGCTTCATTTAATACATTCCTAACACGTCTTGAGTCAATCATAACAATAGACAAAAACGACATAATCATAGCCGGAGATTTTAATGCAAGACACACCAATTGGGGGGACAAAATAGATGATGACCGAGGGGAACAATTAAATAATTTTGTACTAACACATGATCTTATCATATTAAACGACCAACACTCTATTCCTACATTCTCTACCGTAAACGGAGAAAGTTGGATAGACCTTTCAATCATAACCCCTTCTCTAGCTCATAACGTTACACATTGGGAAGTATTAGAAACTGATAGTTTAAGTGATCATAACTTTATTGCCTTTGGATTCTTCAATCAAAAGCAAACCATGCAAAAAAGATTAACATTAAAAAGCTACTCAAAAATAGAATTACTTATAAAACAAGATGATTGGTTTAAGACCTGGGTACCTAAACACTACTCACCAGAATGGATAGATCACATATTAGATATACTATACAAAAAATTCTTAATTTGGATAAAAAAGTGTGAACGAAACGTTCGATCCGGAAATCGCACGGTCCCTTGGTGGTCAGTTGATCTACAGATCATGAGATCTAAATCTAATGCACTAAGAAGAAGGTACCAAAGATCATATAACACAGATATTAGATCACTGCAAAAACGAATTTATTACGACTACAGAGCTACATACAAGGAAGCCATCCTTCATGCTAAAATTTCAGCTTGGCAGGAATCATGTTCCGCTACCACAAAAAAGTCTCTCTTCGGAATCCCATATAAACTTGCATTTAATAAGAGGAGGTCACCCCTAATTCTTCCACCGATATTGAGAGCAGATAATACTTTAACTTCTTCATTTAATGAATCAGTTCAATATATTTTAGATACGGTGTTCCCAACGGACGACATTACAAAAGACTCACCATATATAACTAGCTTACGACAATACTTATGCATTCCCTCATTCTCTCCACCAGATGTTGAACTAACATTTCAAGAAATATCAAACATAATAACTAAACTACGACTTAAAACCGCCCCCGGATTAGACAAAATCAATGTTACTTTTCTTAAATATTTTTGGCATAACCATCCCGAATTTTTCCTGGCTCTATTCAACTCCTGTCTAACATCTGGATATTTTCCAAAGGAGTGGAAGAAAGGGAAAATACTACTGCTAAATAAAAAAGATAACGACAAAGCAAAACCCAACGCCTATCGCCCAATTTGCCTAAATTCCATACTCGGAAAAGTTTTAGAACGTGCACTCCATAGCAGATTATATTTCTTCCTTAACTCAAAAAAACTATTACACCCACGACAATTCGGGTTCACACATCTTAAATCATCTACACAAGCTCTGTTCACACTTACTACACATCTACAAAAACTAAAAAATAAATCAACAGCGGTAGCTATGGTATCCCTAGACTTTACAGGAGCATTTAACACACTATGTTATCCGGTAGTTTTGGCCTATTTAAAACGCCATTCTTGCCCAAGTAATCTATACAATCTGCTATATTCATTCTTCCACGATAGAACCGTCACATATATCACTCCAGAAAAACAAGAAATAAACAAATCAATTAATATGGGATGCCCCCAGGGCTCTCCACTAAGCTCCTTACTATGGAATATGTTACTATCAGGATTACTAGAAAGAACCTTTCCGAATCACATATATCTACAAGCGTTTGCAGATGACATCGTAGTTGTCATAGAAGGGAACTCAAGAAGAGAATTAGAAGAAAGAACTATCGAAATACTGCAAGAAATAGGACAGTGGACATCTGAACGTAAACTATATTTGAACTACTCAAAATGCAAATGTCTAATAATAACTAGAGGAGAACTATATAAAAAAAGACCCCCAATAATAAAATTTCAGGATCATAAGTTAGAAATAGTGAAACAACTTAAAATTTTAGGAGTCATTTATGACTCACATTTAACCTTCTTACCACACCTTCAATATATAAAACAGAAAGTTCAAATCCATACAGCCAACATCTCAAAAATATACTCAACAAATTGGGGTATCACATCAAGCCAACTACGGGAAATATACTTACGAAGCATAGAAAGATATATAGTGTATGGATCACCCGCGTGGTGGAGACCATCAGGAAATTCACATATGTTAAGACAACTGCAATCGATACAAAGGTTACCATTACTTAAAATAGCAAGAGCGTTCCGCACAGTTTCTAACATAAGCCTGCCTATACTATGTAATATCATCCCAATCAACATTACTCTTGACGTAGAATCATTTATGTTTAATGTCTTCCAACTTAAGATACCCGCCCAATTCGATAGCTTTAGTATCTCCCCCACAGAGGTATCGTATCCTATAGATCTTTGGAAAACTCATCCAACAAAGAGATTTAATATATCATTCCAAAGAATCAATTCTATTACTGTATCTCAAATAACCAACGTCATATCACTCTATACAGATGGTTCAGTGTACTTAGATCAGGTGGGAGCAGCATTCGTTATTCTGAAAAACAATGGAAGAATTATAAAAATAGGAAAATATCGCTTACCAAAACACAGTACAATATTCGATGCAGAGGCTATTGCCATATTAAAAGCCCTTGATTATATTCTTGCAACAAGAGATGGACTACATTGTAACATATACACCGACAGCCTATCAGTCCTACAAGCATTGGCAAATCCAAACAATGCAATTCCTTTAATTAACGAAATAAAACATATAATCCAATCAGTCAACAGATTTAATACAACGGCTTTTTTTCACGTCAAAAGCCATACTAATATTTTAGGGAACGATCTAGCCGACCAATTTGCAAACTCGGCACGTTATCATGGCGAATACATACACCTACCAAAATCAAAACAAAATATAAAACATACAATAATGGAATTAGCACGTAGGAGATGGGATCACTCTTGGCAAAACGATGGCAAAAACACAGAATTATTTAAATGGATACCATCAACCAATCATATACCCATTAGCTTCCCTCCTTCTAGTAACATCACACAAATTATTACTGCACACGGCAGATTTCCTTTTTATTTCTATAGATTTAATATACACAACCACACTACTTGTCCCTGTGGACAAACTTGTACTAGTATGGATCATTACTTTACTGCATGCCATCTAACAAAACCATTTATTCAAAAACTTTCAATATCGCACATAAACTTGAATATTCGTCAAAAGCTACTGAACTCTAAAACTCATATAAATACTCTGGAGGCGTTAGTTAAACATATTTCAGACAACATTCCATAGTATATAAATAAATAAATAAATATATATATATATATATGTGTGTATATGTATACATATGTGAATGTATAAGTATGTGTGTTTATATGTGCGCGTGGGTGTATGTATATGTAGGTATGTATGTGTGTATGTATATGTATATATATGTATATATGATTATATGTATTTGTAACAAACTTGAGAATGGAAGATATCAATCTCAAGGAAAAACAAAAACTACTGTAAAAAACATTTCTTACAGACTAACTTTTAACCCAAACAAGAACGGAATCCAAGAAAAAGACAACCAAAAGGCATCTTTAAACCCTGAACTGCTAATATGCACACTGTCGATGGCCTTGGAAGACCCAAAAGTGGTGGATAGGGGGGTTTGGACCAGTTCCATTCTCCGGGCTTCCTTAGCTTCTTAGAAAAAAAAAAAAAAAAAAACGCCATCTTCATGAGAAGACTCCATCTTTGGTTAGGAGAGCCGTGGACTAGTTCCTGGTTCGGAGCTTCTCCTTAGCTTTCCATCCTGAACCAACACCACAATCAATGGCAATTGGAAGGCCCACAACATGATCAGGGGGAGTGAGCCAGTTTCCTTCCCTGGGATTCCACTAACCACCCGCGACAAACAGCCATCCACAGAGAAGACCCCAAACAACAGGTTACGAGGACCTAAGACCAGTTACAGGTTCTGGGCTTCTCAGCAAGAGTAACGAGAGTATCTACAATAAAACTGGAACGAAAAGTCATCTACTCTCAGAGCAACAGTGTTCAGGAACGGACAACCAAGACAGACAGTGAAAAAGAAAAGAGGTTGATCTCTTATTGCACCTCTCAAGACCGACCACCAACAACAAACAACGTACGAAAAGAAAAGTAATACTGACGAAAACGACTAAATATTTAGTGTCTGTTTCAAGACATAACCTCATTCCTTCCAATCTCAAAAAAAAAAAAAAGATTAATAGCAACACATGATAAGAATACAGGATGCAAACATGAAGCTTTATAAGTGTGATCCTTCTCCTTCGGGGGACAATGTAAATATGTAAATACCACGGTGTGTATAGCTATAATAATAATCTCTTGTTGTAAAATATAATCACTAAAAAAAAAATCAAAAACAACGAAACATTACAATGCTCTCTGCTCCCTCCTCCCCCCCCTCAAAAAATAATTAAGGCGACAGACAAATAAGAAATAAAATGAAAACATACATGAGAACGCCAAGATACGTAGAAATACACAACTAATTTTAAAATAAAATCATTAAAAGAGAATAAAATTTTAACATTGTTTCCAATCCATTTTCTTATATATTCCAGTACGAAAATTTTAAAGAAGACAACTTCCTCGTCGTCAAGAACACAGAAGACAAGAGGCAGGACCAAGCGGAACAACAATTAATAACTTAATACCAAAGGAAAAAAACGAAACACAAATACTCATAATTGCTCGCAAGATTCTCCAAGTTCGTTCCAATGCCAACGTTCAGCTGTCTCCCTGTTTTTCTTTTTAATTGGCTTTAAGGACTAAAGAAACGTTTGGTCAATTACGGCCCTCATTTTTTATATTATATTGGATCAAACCTGTTATACCGTCAGGTGGTGCAGGTCGAGAGGAACAGTTTATTTCCTTTTTTTATCTCTCACTTAGAAATTGAGTAATTGAGTCCGGGTGGGAGACCGGGAGTAGGTACCTGGAACGACAACCTGGGTCGTTTGCCATGATTGACGCCCGGCCCCCGTGGGCTTCGTGCCACAAAAGCCCTGGCAGAAGCAGAGTCGTCCCTTTGAAGGTGCTCCCCCAGAGTCCACCTCCCCACCCTCTCATAGGCAGTCGTTGGCCCAGAGGCATGGCAGCGACCCTGTGGCACCCTCCACGGACGAAGAGCGCGCCGCACTGTGCCGGCGCGCTCTTCTTGCTCGTAATCTGCTGGGAGCAGCTTTAAGTGGGCCGCCTGCACGCCGACCATGTGGATATCCGCAGCGCAGCGCTGGCTGACTTGTTCAGGTTCGGCCCCCGACGGGGGACGACACAACAGCCGCCGTGGCGATCCTGCCTCGCCTGTGTCCAGGACGGCTATAACACGGACGACGACCTGTCAAAGCTTTTTTTTAAAATTAATGCCACTTAAAGTTTACTCTATTATTTTTCTCTTATAAAATGTCGACTTTACCATCTGCTATTGACGATTGGAACTCATTACCTGACCTCATTATAAACATGACTGACACTAACAAGTTTGCTGCAGCCGTCAACCTCTTTCTTTCTGAATTACAAGTATAGGTTACAGCGTGTTTTTTATTAACTAGTTTTTGTTGATGTTTTTATTGTGTTCACTCCCTTGTATAATGCCCCCTGGGGCCCTCAAGGAAAATGAATGATGATGATGATGATGATGATGATTTTTCGCGTGACGTCGCTGCTAAGGTCCCTGATGGAATATGGCCCGTGTCCGTGGATCTATGGATTTGAGCACAGCAAACCGACAATCGAGTTACTTGAAACCTTCGTCATGTGATTCAACCTACACAAAATCGAGAGAACATTTCGCAAATTCAGTAGAGATGCGAACAGGATGTTGTTCTACTCGACTGATGATGAAAGGTAGCATTAATGTTTTCATTAAGTGCCATGCAGCATTGTTAACGTCACACATTTTGTACTTTTAGGCTATCTTGGCTCCAGAACGTATTCCTCGAGTATGTGAGCAACTGGAAGAGAATGGTCGGTCAGTGCAATTCTAACATCCAAAATTCATAAAGCCTTGACAGTCACAACGTTGTCTACTGTATTGTGCACACATCACCCATCGGACCAAGGCTTCATGTATGTTTTAACGTTCAAGCTCCCTTCAGACAGAGTAGAGTCGCCCCCTTTTCTGCGGTGAGGAACTGAAAGGCTTCAACGACCAAATGGATGACTATAGCACCCTGTCCTCTCTGCACGAAATTCTTGTGACTGGGATAGTGAAGCCGTCCACGCAAACTCAAGACTCCTAAAGTTTGAAATCGGTGCGCCGCTGCAAAAGCCAGCACTGCAGTCCGCTGCTTTGCCTTGAAAACTGGAGAAAATTTTGCAACTTTTTTTAAAGGAAGAGCGCAGCTCTTGAGGGGAGGGTATGCCCCTTCTCCACCTCCCCTCCTCCTTCCCTCCCATTAGTGGTAAATTTTTACTAAAAATTCCTGCTAAATTTAGCAAGAAAATATTTCCGCTATTTTCGCTAATTTTTTTGCTAACATTGCCGAAGACAACAGAGCCCACGACGATGTTGCCAAGGACCGCAGAGACCACAATGACAGAGCCGCTGACACCAGAGTCGACAGGTGACAACGCAGCAAACAACCACAAAGCCGGTGACACTGGATTCGTTAACTGCAACTACGACAACGGCGGAGCAGAGGTGACGGATCAAACGACCACAACTTTGCGACCACTCTGAACGACGTAAAAACCAGGGACGGCGACTTGGAACATTTCACTTCAAAGTTTTTTGGTGCAAGCTTTTCAAACTCCAACCTATCTGCAGCAGACGCCATCATTGTCATCATCACTTACGGCATTTCAGCCAGCCTAAACTGGTCCAACATAGAAAGGCTGTTGCAACATGTTAACTTACTATTTGACAAGGATGTTCTTCCGAGATCGAAGTTCTTGCTGAGAAAGATTTGGTGCAAGCTTAAAAAGTGAATGACAAAGCATCACTTCTTTTGCAAGGAATATGGCACCCAGGTTGGTGGAAAATTTCGGGATGGGTCATGTTTAAACTGCCAGGCAATTGTTTCGAGACAAAATTTCTCCCAATAAAATATCTTCACGATGCTCTACGTGAAGTTGCAGCTTGAGATACCTCTGGCTGAAAATCAACCGCATTGAGACCATTGCTTGGGAATGTGAGGGCCATCTGCTGCTGTGTGGACGCACCAGCGAGGGCTGCTGTGCTCAATACGAAGCAGCACAATGGGTACTACGACTGCACTTGGTGTGTTCAGAAGGGCACATACCTGAACGGTAAGAGCCTGTTACCTTTCCACATTGATCCACTGGATTTTGTTTTATCTCAATGATTTGACATTAATCAACTTTATGTCTGTCAAATGGATTTCGTTGGCAACAATTGTGTAGGACACCCATTAGGCTCCATTAACTGGATTACTTCTCTGAAAGTGTATACAATATCAGCATTTTTACTATTAGGATGTGACTATTAATTTGCTATGTATTTATTTATCTCTTTACAAATTTGAGTCTAAGCAGCTGCTACTAATTTATGCATCTTTAGATTCCACGAAGTACCCAGTCCAGGAGGATAGAGTTGTGGCACCAGAGAGGACACCATGTGCCTCAAGAAGGGACATGCAAGCAGCACTTCATCAAGGGGAACCATCACATGGAGTGAAAGGGCCCACACCACTCATGAATGCTCCAGGACTCAATTTGGGTTTGGGTGTGAACCCTGAATACCTGCATTGTATTTTGGAGGGTGTCACAAAGCAGATGTGTGACAGCCGGCTCACCTCCACGCAGCTGGAGTGCTACGTTGACGCACCGAGAACCTTGGAAACCCTGCAGAGGGCACCTGCGCTTGCAGATGTTTGGTGAGTGGGGCCACCACACTCTCCGAGCCCCCACACCTAAAATGTGCCAACCGTGCCGAGAGGGCGAGAGGCGGAGGGTTTGCCAACCCCGGCCGATGGGTGCCATTACACCCCAGACCTTGCGGTGGTACGGCGGGTGAGCCATCGTCGACAGGCCTTTTCCCACCAGTTCATAAACTCATATGAGTGCTGCTAAATTTTTCACCGAGAGACAGAAAACTGAAAAAAGACCTAGACAAGACCAAGCTCTCACCATGACAAACAAAACTTCAAACAACTATGCGCCTCTCTTTGTTGCACTCCATGCCACAGGCGATACGCTGTTGGGAAATATTTCCCCCTTCTACATCGAAAAATGTCTTCCTCACATACTGACAACGCAACGCAGTACAGCAGTATGGTGCAGTATCGGACAACGCAGTACAGCACTATGGTGCATGCGCGCGCCTGGTTATTAAAAATAAAATGAAACATTTTGATTGTTGATATTTACATTGCAGTAAAATCTTTAAATTTTAACAGTGGCTATTATGCCAGGGTATATGTTAGGCAGCGATGTTCGGACAACATGTGTTTATTATTTGTGCTTATTCTTTTTAATTCAGAATCGAAGAAAATATTAGCATATACAATCAAACCTCGATGTAGCGAACTTCTACGTAACAAAACCCCCGATGTAAAAAAGTATGTAACGTTTATTAACCACAAGTGTATGCACGCCATGTATTTTTTACCTCAATGTAACAAAGTCCCGTCTCCCGAAATTTCAATGTAACAAAGTTTCATGGACAATTTAATTGACACAAACTTTTGGGTCCCAAAGGAGATTTTGGGAAGCATACGCGCTAAAATGGCTACCCGATAAAGCGCAAAGGGTGAGACGGGCTGCCGAACTGGCCTATCTGGCCCAACGCACCCAATGTAGGGTGGCACCGTCTGCTTTGTTCTTTCCCACTGCCGTGAAGTGTGCACATTCGTTGCTGTGGTAGCGACGAGAATGGCATAAGGACACCTTTGTCAAAGAGCTGCTCTCTGTAACAAACTCTGCAAAGCCCTCACCGGATGCAGGCTCCAGGACAAAATTGTCAGAGGAGAGTACCACAAGTTTCGGGCAACCTTTTAAAGGGAAGACTGGGCAGTTCTGTATTTGAGAAAAAAACACTTGAATTGCATTCATTTGGTCTTTAGAATAACAGATATCACAATTATGTTTCAATGCGACGCGCCGGAGAGCCACAGGAGCAATTTCAAAATAGGGCTGAAGCCCCGCCTCACTAGCCTTGGGCAGCCAAAAGATCCGTCGATGATGTCACGTACAGCGACTGTCTTTCGCGTTTTCTCGCGTTTAACAATACTTGCGCAGCAAATGGTTTGGGCATTCGGGTTCACGGGGTAAAAATACACAAGAATTCACTTCTAACTCATTTTATTCAGGAAGCTCCGTAGCTCCCCTTTAAAGCTTTGACAAATTGTGTGATAAAACTGAGATGACAGGCATTATGAAGATCGATATCAACGGAATGTAGTGTGAGGGGCGTCAAAATCCTCTGGAGTGCATTTCCCAGGCAGTCCAGAGCACTTGGCGGCAAGTGAACGAGCTCCATGTCCAGCTCTTCCTGATGGGCAAATGTGCCGATGGCAGAGATGATGTCCTTCAACGCTCATTTGGCCTGCCAGCTATGCAATGTCAGCTTCTTGAGGCCAGAGTTGAGGTGCAATGCATCGGACAATAGTCTCTGATACTTGGAGTCTATCAACCAAGGGAGGATCAGGGTTTTGATGCAGCGGTGCTCCTGAGGTAGCCAGTGTAGCAGGGACCACCCTTTGATGCATTCATCAAACATCAAAGGTCCCTTTGATGTTCGATGACGATGCAAACGTTCAAGCATCGTCCCAGACGGGACGATGCCTGAACGTTTGCCATAGGGAACACTTTTTCAAAGTCTCGAAGTCAACAAGGCATCATACAATTGATGTCCATGCCCGCACCTGCCAAGATTGCTCCCCCAAGCTATGAAAACACTACCATTCTAGGCTCACACAAGGCCAAGTATGGGCGAGAAATAATTGAAGCATTGAAGATCAAAACTGCCACAGACAATGTTTCCGAGCCCTCGTTGTCGTTATCGACACCAGAGATGGAATTCCTACAGCCAGAGTTGTCATAGAAAAAGTCTCCTCCAGTTTTCTTCTTCCTTTTCAGGGAGTTAAATTCAGCTATTTTATTTTTATCTTTTTTTAGTATCTTCTAGCATTTTAATCTTCACTTAATTTTCTCTGTGACCAAGGAGGTTTTTCATAGTGTGATGGGCATCATTTAAATGTAGTTGCTCGTTGAAAGAACTGTGAGTGTCTGTTCCTCGTACATTTTCAGTGTTTTTATTCTTTTTGTGTGAACTGATGCATGAGCCTTGGTCAGGACCTACCGGGTAGTGCACTTTCAGGGGAGACGAGCCGAATTCTCCCGGCTCGACCTTCCTACAGCTCCACGTCGAGCAACTGCAGAGTCATTGTATACACTGAGATGGTACGCGATGTGGCAGAGTTTAGTGCCATTTGCAAAGCAAGGTGCGAAAAACTCTGCGTTCGTCCTACCATCGAGGAACGAAAACATGCCCTCGGCAGTTGAGTCACCAGGACATTGCTGGTTGACACGGGCAGTATATCGGTGGAGCTTTTCAGTTCGTGCTATGGGGGACAAATAAAGAATTGCCTACATCAAAATCTAGCGCCGTTTTTCATGGACAGTAGAAAACACAGAGTTCCGGTCTAGCTTCAGGTAACTTGCTTGGAACACTAATCTGCAGTATAAAATAAAATTTAAAAAAAACTAGCACAGGAAAATGGCTAGCTGGTGCAATCCTAGTTCTTTCAGTAGGCTGTGCACAAAGATTTCTCTCCATGTTGCGTGTTACCTGTGACATGGGCTCCTCCAACCGTGCCACGAGGCGGTGCTTGAATCTGTCTAGCTATCGCAATTCTGTGACTGTGAGCAGTGTTCCACACCCATGCGACAAACAGAAAAGCTTGTATCTCATGCTTGAACCTACTCATGTACTCAAAAACTGAGAGGGCACCTTGTGCGGAGGGACGTCACACAGTTCAATGATGAAAGTTCCAAATTTAATTTGCCAAGTGCTCATGTTTCCATGCGGCATGTTGAGACTTTGATTCAACAGCAGTCAGGAACAACTGCAGGTAGCTCCAAACCTCAGAGGGGTTCATGTGTCGAATGGTCACTTTACAAAAATGAAAGTTGGTATAGCTGCACAGCAATTCCGAGAAGTTGCTGCAGTCATCAGGTATTTGATAGAAAAAAGCAACCTTCCACCTGAGACTAAAGCGACCGCATGGTTCTTTGAGCTTGTTTTCAAGTGGTATATGCAAATGACAGCCCACCATCTGGTTATTGCTTTAAGTTTAACAGACGAAACAAAGTATGAACAAGCGATTTCGACCTTGGACCTTGCTTTAGATGTGTTCAGGGGATTGAGCATTGGTGTGAAAAAAGTTTGGAAACCTTGCCAGTCAGGTGTTCTTATGTCAACCAGTGTTGTGCTGAAGCTTCACGCTTTTCTGCTAAAGGAATGTGGCTACAAGTTTGTGTTCACTGGTAGGCATGTACAGGTCTGCCTTGAGAACTTGTTCTGTAATTAGGATGACAGCACCTCTACCTAGCTCTAATGATCTCAAGAGCGCACTAAAAATAGTGTCGGTGAGCCAGTTCCTGAAGATGCCAAAAACATTAAGCTATAAAGTTGATGACAGCGACTACTTGGTTGATTTTATGTCGGCAGAGATTCAGAATGTAAAAAGTCTGAGCAAGCCAGACGGCAGTGAAGAGAACAATGATGACATTGTCGCCTTGCAGCCACTGTCTTCCATCGAGGGAGACATATTGGTTCACCTATCAGACTTTTTATTAAAGCCAATTGTTAAAGCTGTGGAACCTTCTTCAGTCTGCATGAAACAGCTTGTGTCGGAACAACCTGGGGAAGAACACCGACTTGTTCAGCTCAAAGAGTATGTAAAAAATGGGAGCAATTTAATTTATGCGAGTAAAGAGGTATCCAACATTGTTTTCATTGTGAAAGCACCTTCAAGATTTTTTTCTGAAAATTAAGATGTTAGCCATCTGAAGACACCGATGAAGAAGCTAGAAAATTATCTCCAAGAATGTCACTTTACCACAAGTGCAATGCAGTGAACATCCGGATGTCACCGAAAGGCTGCTGAACCGCTTTGTATCGATGGGGCTTCGCATTTATGTGCGGTGGACGAATGCTCCGGAAGCGACAAGTGAGTCTTATGGTTGCGAGACTGTTGCCGGTGCAAATCTCCAGTAGAGATTAAAATATTTTGTGTGAAAAAGCGCTTTGTGCTAGGTGAGCCATTGGAGTGTACTATCTACAGATTTCTGTTATTTTATAAATTAAAATTGTTTAGGCTATTATGGCACTGATTTGACTCTACTGTGTGTATGCACTGGATTTAATCTGATATTGTTTGCAAGCTTATATGATGTCTGACATAGTGCCTGCAAAGATACTACATACCCTGTTACCACTCGAATGAAGCATCAAAAATACTTCATAAAATTAAAATAGGCACTCGGATAAATTTGAGTGTCAAGGTGGAGTGGAGTTGCCTTTAGGTCCCGTGATGAAAATGCCAGCACCGCCTCAAAACAAAATATCGATAAATGAGAAGGCAATTGCTTTGCATTTGAGATCCGTGATGCACGAGCTGTATGCTTGTAACTTAACTTTTTTTTGCTAAAGGAACGTCAATGACAGTGTGATTATTCAGGGCCAACACTCGGGGCACAATGTGCGTACTTTTAACAAGTCGCGGCTCTATTTTTTGCGCAAAGATGCTCAGCGGACACACACCGTTCAGTGCCGCCAAGCCGGAGGATAGCCACAATATGGCGCCGGCGAGAGCAGCATCTCCACCCTGTCAGCGGAGCGGCCGGCAGATGGAGGCACCTTAACCCAATGCTGCGGAGGATGCTTTCTGGGAAGAAGTCAGTGAATCTGGCAAGTGTGGTGTACAGAACGGCCACTAGAGGACACCAGAGCTGCCGCCGTTTCGTTCGTCGGCTTCGTTCGAGCTGCGTAGTTTGTTTCGAGGCTTAACTAAAGGCGTACGTTGTTAAAGGCGGAAGCCCAGCTCCTGGGCTTCCGCCTGGATGCCGCTATAGCCTCCATAGCGCACCCCCCCCTCCGTGCCGTCAAGACCTCACCGCTACCCTCGAGCTCATAAGTCAACCCAGACATGGAAGCCCTACCAGTGCCTGGCTGGATTATAGGCTTTTTACCTGTCACTTTTTGAGGGACATTATTACCTTGTCCGTCCCTCCACAAGGAAGCTGCTACCGGATGCCCACCTGACACATGTTGCCTCCGGCTTTTCGCCCAAGCCTACTCCCAGCTGCCCCTCTCCATCTCATAAAACATACCCACGATCACCGGAACAGCCTACAAGGACGCCAGCGCTACCGGATTGGGTGTCTGTATGCCCTTGGGCAAGACTGTCATCTTCTCACTCACCCCACCGACCATTTACCGCCGAGAGTGTTGGGTGGTACTCCCGTCAATCATCCTCTCTACGCCCAGAACCCTCGTCTTCAATGACAACTCGGCGGTCGTCCACGCGATCGGCCACGGCCAAACTGTCGCCCCACGAGGCAATTGCTTCTGCTCATTAATAAACAGTTGGGTGGCTTGAATACCGACTGATCCCAACCAGGCAAATGCAGCTCCCGGAGTTCCTGTGGTGGCCAAACCGCGGCGCCGCTACGTAGGCTTCTCTGTCGTACGTCCATCAGTATCAGGGAACTACCGTTCTCTCTTTATTCAACAGGCCCCAGACTTCTATGCGGGTATTTACCGCTACAATTTCGAGCGCTCGAGTTGGATGTATTGGTTACCATACTAATAGTGACCTATTCTTTGTGTACCTCGTACCTAGCCACGCTGTCCCCATATCCGGTGTGGGCCAAAAAAGTAAGAGATTACAATGTATGATACGTAAAAAAATATAAAAGAGGCAAAAAAATGAATTATTATTAAAATGTTAACACTTTCCACCGGCGTGGCAAGCAAAACAACATTTCCACACATACCAGAAGTTCCGCATTTCAAAATGGCGACGCTCTTACAGAAAACCGTGCATGAAAATAAAACACGTTAAAAGGGTTCGGTCATTCACGTTTCTACTTCTTTTTTTGTAGCTTTTTACCAGTCGCGCCGCTCGCTCGCGCGCGCTAAAGTTTTTAGCGTTTTTTAGCGGGAAAGTTTGTTCTTCTCTTGCACCGAGTTTGTTACTAGGGCAGTGCCTCACTCTTAAGGAAGGTACTGCTCTGTGAGATGGTGCAATAACTCAACGAAAAACTCTGAATACAGACAGTTCCGGTTTCCGACAGACGAGAGGTAAGCCTCTAAGGTTTTGTAATTTCAGAGTCGGAAATGGAAGCATAAAAATATATACTTTGTAATCTTCCCGATAGAGCAGTCAAATGGATCAGGTGCATGAATCGGCCGGAGTTCAAAGCTTTGCCCATGAGCAAGCTGCACGAGCACCGGCTGTGCAGTGCGCACTTCAAGGATACAGCTTTTGCAAGCCACAGAAAGATACGTTTGCGGCCGAATGCATTCGATTCCAGTGACCGACCCAAGATTGAAAGAGCTTGTTCCTCCAGGTGAGCTTGTCTCAGCACATTATTCAGTTAGTTTCATATTTGGTTTGGAGAAGCTGATCTTTGTTATGGTTATATTATTCAGCATTCTTCATGGGGAGCTGCGACTCACCTGTCAGCCCCACTTCCGGTAACTAATGTTTCATATTAGTTTCTGAACTATAATTACCAAGCTAAGAATGGCCTTTTTTTATACTAATGTGCTCAAATCTATTGGCATAAATTTAGTATAAATTTATTGACTTTTTTTCAGCTCGCCCGTCCTCACCGCCGCCAACTGCCGCCTCTTTGCAGGAAGAGGCGCAGGTGGAGCCCCACCTTGGTGAGGAACTGAGCTTGTACTTGACGGGTTCTTCTAGAGATGACAGCAATATGAAACACGCGGCGTCCGTTTACTGGTTCTATAAGGCAACTCTTGAAATCGGTGGCACCATGTTCAGCTTGAGTTGAAGCTTATTGTGAGTTCAATTTCCGAGTAATTTCCTCTCTCGAACAGATATCGCCCTAGAGACACCAATGGGAGCTGCAGCCTCATAGGTCCATGGCTGGCGAGATGGCAACCCCAAAGAGACGAGGTGGCAGGCCGAAGGAACAGTATCCACCCCGCACGAAACATACGTTAGATAACCTAATAAAATTCAAAAACCGATTGCGCAGGAACCTCTTGAAGGCATCATAAAAGCCCGATTTTTCGAATCTGACACGACCTCAAGTCATTCAGGGCGCATCAAAAGTTTTATCCAAAGGGGCACTGGACCTTTTGAAGGTGCAGCTGTACTTGCAGCCAATGAACAAGTTCGGACGAAGATGGCCCGACGAATTTAAACCATTTGCCCTTAACCTTTACTTTCAGAGCCCCAAGGCTTACAAGTACCTCGCCAAGTACCTGAGCTTGCCATCGGTTCGATCTCTCAAGAACTAGCTGTCCCACATTGCCATACACCCTGAGGTTGCACCCAACATCATCAAGACTCTTGTCGACAAAATTCACGATTGGCCTCTTAAAGATTGCGCATGTATTCTAAAGTTTGACGAAATCGTTCTAAAAGAAAATCTCTTCTATGAAACTAAGTCGGATACGGTGTATGGCTTTGCAGACAGCGGCAAGGAAAGAACCCGTGATATGGCCAATTCAAGCTTAGTTATGATGCTGGCGGGTATTTCTAAGCCCTGGGTGCAACCATTGGCTTTCATTCTTTCAAAATCAAAAGCATCCCCAGAATGTCTCCAGGATATGTTGACAGAGGTTATTCAAAGTCCGAGTTCTGGCGGGATCTTTGTGAAAGCTGTCGTGAGCGACCAGGGGGCCAGCAACTGCACTCTTGCACGCCAGTTGGGTGTCACACCAAATCATCCCTTCTTCCTTGTCGGTCACACCCAGGTCTACTTTCTCTTTGACACCCCTCATCTGCTCAAGTGCACAAGTAACAACCTGCGCAAGCATGACCTCCAAATTGGCAGGAAATTGAGCAGATGGAAATACATTGTGGACTTCTACAAAAACAAGCACCTTCTTCAATTACGATTGGCAAAAAAAACTGACTGACAAGCACATCTATCAGACTCCATTCAGAAATATGAAAGTACAATTTGCTGCGCAGGTTTTCAGTGGCACGCTTTCCGTTTCCCTTGAAACCCTCCTTTCCCTGAATGAGCCCTGACGCTCAGGCCACATGTGATTTCCTTGAGCACATGGCCCAAATCTTTTGATTCACTAAATAGCTCATCTCTGGAATACGGTGAACAAAAAATGAGATTCGCACTAAGCTCTTCATCGGGACATATTAATTTCCTAAGGGAGAAAAGCTCATGGATTTCAAAGTGGCAGTTCCTGTCACCACCGTGGCCCCACACAGTAAGGGGATGGCAAATTAGCATCAATGCCGTCCTCTTACTGTGGGAAGACCTCAGCCTGAACTTTGACTTTGATCACTTCCTAACAAGACGGCTCAACCAGGACCCACTGGAAAACTTGTTCGGGATGGTGCGGCAGCAGCATGGGTGTAACAAGACGCATAATTCCTACCAGTTTGTGGCAGACCTGAAACACATTTTTCTTGGAAAGATGTTTCAGCTTTCCAATAGAGGAAACTGCGAGGCAGGCGCTGCCACATTGCTGGTGGGATTGAGGCACCTTCCGGTGTCGACTGCAGCCAGCCACCAGCCCGAACCACTGCCAGCAATTGAGACCGATGAGCTTGACCTACCCGATGAGTCACATGACGGCCTCATCCAAGAAAATGTTGAATACCACTTTGCCGGGTTCCTGGTGGAGTCGTTTCTTAAGAAAAGTTTGTGCCATCTTTTCCTGGACTTGGCGAGTGCTGCAAGTGGGGTGCTCACATCTGAGATGCAGTTTCATGCTCTCCTCCAAGCCAGCGCTCCTGGGTCGATTTCTAACTCTTTCTTTCCCCCATCAGATGCATTCTTTCAGTGTTTCAGAATTCTTGAACAAACTTCAGAAGATCAACGAGCACATTTTCTTGTTGAAGATTGCTGAACGCATGGTACATTCCCTGGTTCCTCATTACGAAGAACAATTTGGCACCAAGGAATGCGCGAAGCAGTTCCTCAATGTTTACGTCAATGTGCGGCTACATTGGAATATTCGCCTGTTGAACAGGGAACTCCTAACAGAGCGTGCTCTCAAAACACAAGCGCAAAGAAAGAGGAAACAATTGCCACCTTAACCGCATCCATAATACAGTTTATTATGACTTCTGCACACTGTACTGCAGGTAGGGAACGTGTTTGCGTGAGATACATGTTAAACACCGGAGGTTCGCAGTCGTAATGTGTTGACAAACTTCCTTTCTAGATCAAAAACAATCATCTCATTTCACGGCAGATTGACATTACGCTGTCTAAACATTTATATGAAGAATTCAGCTTTGCTTTGCGACAGAACTAATAAACATTTATTTGTCGGTGCTGAATTGATCAATCCATAATAGCCCCCGTGAAATTTTATTGTTAAGGCAATTGACAGGCATTAATAAATAAAAAAAGTATGAGGCACCGTATTTGAGAGGTTCAATATCGAGGAGGTGTGCACAATTCATAATAAGTCAATGCACTTCATAATCTGACATGCGGTCTGGAGACTCGACGTCGTGTTTCAATTCGTGAAATCATTGATAATAGCTTGTAAACCCTTCTAAATACATTACTTACGTGCAGTCTTAATACTTATACATTCCTAGAATAGTGATCATATGGACTTTTGAATAACTCTCTAGGTATGAGTTACTTTCATGAACTTCGCTAAATGCACAGTCAGTATTTTGAATTGTTATCGCATTCCTGCTATTCAGAACACTGTGTAGAGTTAATGGACATCGAAAGTTCCATTTATCGAGTTAAGCTGTTGTTCATAGCGAGTGTGCATGCTCGAGTAGCTACCAGAAGTTTGGACATATTGATATGTATATACAGGGTGTCACAAAAGAAATTTTACACTGTCTTTTTTACCGCAAAAATAAACTACCGTAATATCCCGAGTCATCGCCCACGCCCCTAGCGCCTGAAATTCATTAAAAAAGTGGGGTGGGCCATGTCTCGGTGGGTGAGCACAAACACTTGAAAAAAAGCGGAAAAAACCGCCTATTTTTTTCTGCGTACCTAGCGCTGATGCACAAGAGATACATCAAACTCAAAACTCGATTTAGTTTCATTGTTTTATAGAAAAAATGCTCACGAAAGAATATTTTACTATAGCGAAGTCCGTTGCTTGCATACGCGCTAGAAACACCCCCGATCTGCATATAGCGCGAACGTTTGTTCCACGAAAGAATGTCACCACTATGTTCTCCTAGTTAGTAAAAAAAAATAAAAGAAAGAAAAGTCTACAAGAAAATAGAAAAACCGACCAGGCGCAACGAGCGAGCGGACCAAAGAAGCGACCAAGAGCGCAATGCTGGGAAAGCGGGAAAGCCGGCGGTCGCGTTGGCAAATACTTTGGCGTCGGGCCAAGTCGGGCGCCTTGTCAAAAGCTCTTGCGCAACTTTCTTGTTTAGTGCGTACATACGTGCGTGCGTCCGTGCACAGCGGGCTATCAATGCACGGTTGGGACGCTCTGCAAACGTCTGTGTAGGGCGTTCCAGCAAAGCTTTATTTACGCGTTGGCTTTGCCTAAAATATTGCACAACCGCGGTCGCGACGGGCGGGAAGAAGGAGCAGGTTCGCGGTGACCTTACTTCGGCGGAGACAGACTTTGACCTAACACTCCGCGGTTACATTAACAAACTCTTATTTTGTTATCTCCATCGTTTTCTTTTCGCACGGATACACGACCACTTTGGGGTCGCTCACGGAGGAAATGCGTAAACAAAAAGAAGTGTCTTTCCCTCCTTCGTTTTACTTTGTCACGGACGTCCTCCAACTGTAAGGTCCGCGGCCGCGTCATTCGGGTAGGATCGATGAGTGTTCGCGGATCGCAGAGTCCGCGCTGGGGTATTTGAAGGGGTGGGCGATGACTCGGTGTTTTTTCGGAAATCGATATTGGCCTAAAAAATGGGGTGGGCGATGGCTCGGGGATGGGCGATGACTCGGGATATTACGGTAGGCATCGCCCAACGCTCATTCTCCGCCCAAAGGTAGCGAGCGCTAGAGGTCACAACCAGATGCCAAAGTTGCAGCCCGATCCGATGCCTTATTCAAAAGTGAAGTGATTTTCTGAAAATTTTAATGGGAAAATGGTGGCCGACGGAGTTTTCGAATACATGGGGCTCTATGGCACCAGAAACCGAAAACTGGCAAAAATGGGCTCCATTTTCCCATTGAAATTTTCAGAAAATCATTTATAACTTTTGATTAAGTTATCAAATCGGGCTTAAACTTTGGCATCTGGTTGTGACCTCCAGCTCTACCTTTGGGTGGAGAATGAGCGTTCGGCGATGCCTAGTTTATTTTTGCGGTAAAAAAGACTGTGTAAATTTTCTTTTGTGACACCCTGTATATGTATATTATGTCATTCTATACCTAATTTTTTTGCGTGTTCATCACTTTCGTGTTTTTATTGTGGAACGTTTCCAATAATTAAAGACATGAGCAGATCTGAGTGGAAAACTTGTGGGATAATAGTCATATATTCTGTGTTACTTACAGTTTGCATATTTGTACGTCTTTCTGTTTTTGACCACTTCATGTTCGCTCACTTAGGGAGTTGCATACATTTATGTACATAACATTATGTAAAGAGTTTATTTTGAGAGTGTGGCCTACCGCATTCCCTTCTCTTGAGGGCGCTGTTATATCAAGCAGAAAGGCCGGTGCTTAAAGGAGTCATAAAACGCTTTTTCAACTTTTTTCTGTTTAGCTTTCCTCCTCAACTCATAAATCGCGCATTGTACCAAACAGTTCAAGAAGTCGGAAAGAAGGGAGTCCCCTCTTGCTCGGAATCTCGCTTGTGTAGCCCGGACACAACCATTGTCCCCCTAGAAGATTAGCCCGTCGCTCAAAATTCCGACTAGTTGCTTTCCCCACCCCGTTCACCCCGAAGCTGACAGTGCTGTGGAAGCTACGCGCTCGTTGGGCCAGCCACACATTTTCCACGTGATCACGCTCTCTCGCGCATGCCGACCCGCAGAGAATGAGGTCAGGTGATGAAAGGGAGGCGGCTGATTGGTCTGGCAAGCGCGTAGCTTCCACCGCAATGTCAGTTTAGTGGTAAAGGGATTAAGTGAGGTCCGGTGTCGTGTGACGTGCGCTTGGGCCCTGGTGACGCGCTGCGGGGGCCCGGTTATGGTGGCTAGTAGCCCGGTGACGCGCTGCGGGGTCCGCGGATGTATCACAGTGAAAAGGCGGAGAGTCTACGAAGGGAAGGAGCTACAAAATAGTCCGCTATGTTTTGTAAATTTTTGTAGCGAAAGTCAGGCTTCTGACTTTCTACCTTTGTTCTTTTGGCCCACTGAACGATGTGCTATTAGTAAAATCCCAATATAAATTGATTTACTCCAGCCCAAAACTCGTTTCATGGGTCCTTTAAACATCCGACTAAGAGAGCACCACAGCTCCTTGAAAGGCACCGCTAATTCACATCTAGCGATGCATCGCAGAGATTGCGGTTGCGAACCACAGTTTGAAAACACCAGCATATTATTTCAACACCACGACCAAACAAGTCGAGAGATGGTAAAAGCCTACAACATCATAAAGAGCAACAGTTTGTGTGTGAGCCAACCTTCGGTGACTATGACTCCCAGCGAGATAAAGTTTTTGGATTCAGGGTAACCCAAGCTCCTGAGGAAAGAAGAACACCAGTCTACAATCTGATGAAAAAGAAAAAAGAAGGGGCATATTCCACGAGGCGCCAAGCAAGCGCGCGAACATTTGACTCCATGTTTTTCATTTCATTGTCATTCTTCCTTATGTTGTAATAACGAACCAGTTGCTAGTCAGCGCTTTGTCTTGTGTTCTCTTCGTCTCTGTGTGTCCTCGTCCCAGTCGCGCTGTTTTTCAACATAATCTAACAGCGAGGACCCGGTTGTCCCGCCAAGAACCAGACGCAGATCACAAACAGGAGCTCCAGGACGCTATAGAGGCAGCGAAGCCCAGGCAGTCACCCCGTGGCGACTGGAACATCTCTGCCCCAGACCTGCTAGTGGCCAGCCTGAGCAATGTCCGGGAAAACCAACCAGCAGTGCGGGCCATGGTCCCCCAGAACTCGGGTCATCCAGTCTCCAAGCCCGAGTCGCCGCCCACAGCTTGGGACGACGACGACGAATACAGTGAAACCCGTTTAGAACGAACCCACGTACAGCGAATTATTGTCGATATCAAACTCCCGAAAAATTTAAATACAAATGCATGTAAAAAGTATGTTTTATAATGAACAACCTATTGGCTATATCGAACTTTTCCCCCCCGGGAAGGCTTCCAAAAACGTGCAAACGATCGTCGTCTAGTATGTCCCTTCCCCTCCTCCCCCTTCCCCCCCCCCCAAAAAAAAAGTAGGAAATTAAGAAAATTCCAAAAGCTCAAGTTGCGAACAAAATTGAACGAAAAAAAGGGATTCATAAGGAGAGAAAGCTAAAAAAAACACTCTGCAGGCACACGCAGAAGAAAAAAAAAACCTTTCATCCCAAAGCGGTTGCTCACAAAGAAAAGCAATTCAAAAGGGGAATTAATAATTAAAAAAAAAATTCTGCGCGCATGCACAAAAAACTTTTCAGCGCGTTTTTACGAGGCAGAAGCGAAGACATGAGAAAGCAAGATAATCTCTCACCTTACAACGAACGCATGCATCGTGGAAATTCGTTGTAAATGTTTTTTGGTATATCGAACTACTTGCTATATCGAACTGATCGTAGCGTTCCCTGCTGTTCGTTGTAAACGGGTTTGACTGTATGCTGCGACCTTGAGGCTGTCATGGGTCTGCTCATGCTGGGCACGCCTTTATTCCTGCCCAAGGTTCATGAGGGACGGCGAGAGGAGCGATTATATAGAAATTTGAGGTCAAGGACGTGCAGCACCCTGCTGGTCAACTGTTTGTAGCTTTAGAAAGAGCGTGGTTACGCAAACGGCGGCACGGGGGATTGTAGAGACAGAGCTGCTGTCTGTCCTGGTCCTTCCTCCTCCCGCCTAAACTCCGTTTCACTACAAGTTCGACTTCAGCCGACGTGCTGCGACTCTATGGTGAAGCGCTAAAAAGTGTATCGTCACGGCGCTCGTCGTCTACGAGCGCCGTGACCATACACTTTTTTGTTCTGCATGATTGGATTGGCTGCATCCGATCGTGGCATTGGATGCGGGTAGAGTTGTTGTGAAACGGATTATGTAGAGAGCGTTCGGTGTTGACGACCATTGTCTTCATTTCTTGTATCCCAATGGGTTTGTTTTTTCTTCAGATATTTTCACATTTCATATTATATTTTCAAATATATAAAAAAAATTTGTGTTATTTGTTTTTATAACTAACTTCGTAAGTTCCGACTTATTGTAGCGTCGGCTGCGTTCAGACTTGTGAAACTCGTCCATTTCAAACTGATTCAATGAAGCATTCTGTGCTGACTTCCTTGTCAGTCTTAATTTTTGTATCTCAATGCTTCTTTTTTACCATTATTTTTCCCTGTTAGAACATATCTTTAGTTGTGTGTAGCAAAGCAGAAATAACAGCTATTCCTTTTTGCTCTACAGCGCACAGTCATACTCAAGTATGATTGTGTGCCGTAAGCTGACCCTTTATCGACACAAAAAATTGCGTTGTTTTGCGTAGCCATTAAAAAAATGGCTCCACAGAGCACACTCGGACCCAAGTATGACTGCGCGCCGTAGAGACGAGATTGCTATCCGTCCTCAAGCGTTCTGATAACCTTCATCCATTTTCATCATCCTGATTTCCAAAGCTCCGTCTAAGTCTCACCATTACTCTGACTGTCCCAGTGATTTTTTGTTTAATACTTATCTTTGAATTTAATATGCCCATCCGTATGTTACGAAAAACTCCGCTAGATATATTGGTGCACGGTCTTGTAAAAGGCGCTCGGTGCTGATATGCCGTATTTTTTTAAAAAATATTTATCTCAATGTTTTATGCATTTTTCTTCATTTCATGCGCATCTCGTTAAAAAAGAAAAAAACTAGAGATTACGGTTTTAAGAGCAAACTTCCAAAGATCTCTCAAGGTCTATGAGAGAGAGGACTGCTCCCTTTCCCAATTTTGAGCAGCCGACCCCTCCGCTGTCAACTGCCGCTGGAGGTTGAGCAAGTGATCTGCCCCTCCTTGGGTAAGGAACACCCAGAAAGAGAGTTGGAGGACACAAAGGGAGCATAAAAAACAGGCAAAGGCAACACAGTACCACACCACTGCAGCGCCCCCACGAGGATATGTCGGGGAAGGTACCTGCCCAGAGCCATCTAAAGCCGCAAGGTAACATATGGCCGCAAGGCCGCCCGCACCCAGGAGGGTCCAGGCGAAAGACCAAAGCAGAAGCCTAAGTCCCAGAAGAAGACAACGATGGTGTTCACACCTAAGGCTGGCACTGGGTCAATGATGGCCAATGCAGAGTCAGTGGACAAAGCGAGGTTTTACTGCACTAAAGGGGCTCGGGCAACTCAGTATTATGCCGTAGGAGCATCCCCATGGGGGAAAGTGGTGGGAGGTATCTGCCAGCAGCCCTCCGAGTCCGCAGGTACGACCATGACGGAACTACGACGCGCGGGTAGGGCGGTTGTGTCTGTCCAGGAGGATGCCTTTGGCACTGTCATGGCGGCCCTCCGACACGAGGTTGCTGACCATGTGGACATAGACACGACTCGCTTTCCCCTTGCACCCCTTACCACCAACGGCATCCGGGCAGTCACCCAGCTTGACGGTGTCTGGAACGAAATGGCGTTTGCGGGACAGGCCGCCCACCTTGAGGGGGTTGATAGCCCTCTCGTGGCCGACCTGCTCCTTGCTCGGCGCGAATGGCTGGGACGGCCAACCGTGGTGAACACCATGGCCATGGCCTGTGCTGTCTCAGACCTCTTTGCTGCCCATCGCCGTAGGCCAGTTCTACCGGAAGTTGAGGGCCCACCGCTGGATCCCATCACATTCCAGCAATTTGCCGCAGGGGAGGTCGGTTCCGTGGACCTCAGGGAAAACCCCGCCGCCGCTGCACTTGCTCCAGCAGTGGAGCACCTTGCCGGCCAGCGGGGAGTAAGCGGTGAGTGGCGCGACGGGCTATACGTCGTTCGGGGGAAGTTTGACTGGTTTAGCCGCATAGGCTCTGCCGAGGTCGAAATTCCGCCCGTCACCGCACATATTGCTCCGCTTGAGGGTGCCGAGCCCACACAGGCAGTGGAAGCACCAGAGGCGTCAGTGGCCTATTGCCCGCTCCACCGGAGAGCCGCACCCGGCTCAGACCTCGAGGCTGCGGAGGCATTGCTCCGTGAGCTCTTCCCTTCTATGTGCTGACCCCTCAGCAGCTCGACGACCTTTCCGGTGGCGCAGAGGCGAGCGGATTCTGGAAAAACATCTCCAAACCCTCCCTCAAGAAGTTCGCCGCACTCTTTGAGGTGGACCGCGGCTACTCTGTGCGCGACGTCCTTGACAAGTCCGCGGCATTCCTCGTGGCCAAGGGCTGCCCGCTGCAACACGCACCATTCGTGGCGGCTTGGCGGGTCCATTGCCAGAGGGGTGCCTGGGCCCTCACCACAGACGAGCTAAGGAAGCGGCCTCCTTATCTCCAGGGTGTGGCCTGGAGGGATTAGGTCGGCTCAGGCCGGTCCTGTCTCCTGATACGGACAAAGCATGATCCTAAGCAAAGTGGACGGTCGTCAGGTGCAGCAGTCGGGACTCCTAATTGTAGGGATCACACAAGGATGGGGAAATGCAGAGGGACACGCACCTCAACGACCAATACCAAAGCAATGATGGTGAGTGCCCCAAATGAGTCAATAGAGAGAGTACAGAATTCTAAGTCTGACCAAAGGACAATGATGGATGACGGACAATGTCACAGGACCAACGCGAGCCTAAGTCCCCCAGCGGAGCAATGATAGCGCATGTAGAAAAACATGTCCGTGGCTCCTAAGTGTGGGGAACGCACAATGATGGAGTCTACTGTCAAGAGTGTCCAAACAACCCCTAAGAGGCTCCAGCGCCTGTCGTTGATTGAAATCTTGGACACCGGATGACACATGGGAAAGGAGCCTCTGGGGGAGTAAACACTTCAACGGGAGACACCTACCAGCGCTAATCCCCTCAGTGGGGTCGGAAGACGCAGGAAATGGGAGCTCCATGTCGGCCGATCGTCAGTTATGATAAATCGGGAGACATAAAAGGACAGCCATGTTAAACTGTGTCCCAGTCCAGGAATGTAGAGTGCACCCTGGTGGGGGTTTATTTGAAACCAAATAGGGGGCGCTGCTGGACAGCTACATAACACCCGGGAAGTTCACATTCCAATCGATAATGCCGATACACCAATGAAATCAGCCCAGTCAATTGACCGGGAGGGGCGATATCAGGAGCAGGCGGATGGCGTCCCGAGGGGAACCGTGGTCACCACTCGATGGCCGCCGGAGGAACAGGCGGTTATCCCGAGGAAACAAGTGGAAACAAAGTCCAGCAAGCATCTCGAACCGGGAGAGCAACCTGTGGCAAGAAAAGCCATGGCTCGGTCACAGTGTGCAACCAGTGCCTGGTGCGAGACAGTCACCAAGTAGGCGTGGCAGCTAGAGGTTCATCTCATCAGCGGTCTGAAAGCAGCGTCGGACTGAGAAGTGACTGGTTTGAAACCAGGAGGAAGGAGAAACCCCTAGCAGGGAGAGCCCACAGTGAAACTCTGTCGACCCCGTCTCATCAGCGGAATCACAACGATGCGAGCACCCCAGGCAGGGTGGAGACCTTCAACAGGGTTACTCAGCGTGTGGAAACCCCCACCAAATGCCCCGCTCAGGGCTTCGGAGGGGTTGCGCTGGCCTAACCGAACCCCCCTATCCCTACTCAACGCAGTGAAGCCAATCGCAGTGCAACTGTCCAGGGAGAGTCGGAACACTCCGCCACCCATCTGTTGGGGGACACCCGGTCGACGATGTGGGTATCGGAGACCAGGATGAGCCGACAATCCTAGCCACATAAAGCAGCAACAGTTTAGATGGCGGAACAACGAGATGATGGCGGCCAAGAAAGTGCGCACTCTGCAAACTGAGATGCATCCACACTAATTGCAGCCTTTCAGGTAGAGAGCAGAAATGCCGCCCAGACTCAGCAGTCTACAGTCCCAAGTGCTACACCCTATGAGTGCCCCGAGTGTGCTCGGGCATTCGGGACAAAAGCGGGCCGCACGCTACATTTTAAGGCTCGCCACCCGGTGGAAGCCAGTGCGGAGGTAGTCGTGGAGCGAGTAAAGCCTCGATGGGAAGTTGAGGAGTGATATCTTCTCCAAAGCAAGAGGTGGAACTCCGAAGCACGGGTCCAGGTTCCTTAACAGGGGCCTGCACAACTCGTTTCAAGCGTGGACGCTGGAGTCCTTCAAAGGACAAAATAAGAAGGGTGGGTACAAACAGCTGGTGCTGCACCTGCACTGGCTGGGGAGGCAGCACTGGCTGGGGATGGGTCAGATGCTCAGGAAAAAGAGGAAGACCACCAACCGACCGGAAGTGCTCAAAGAACTGAAGGGGAGTCGGAAATCCTTGAACATCTAAGGAAGCTCATGCAGAAGCCATGCCCTCAAAAATTCCAGTCCGACATACCGTTGGACATTGCCAAACAGGCCTGTGAAAAGCAGGATGTATCGTGCAGACTCAATGACTACCTCCGGAACGTCTTCGTGTGTGACAAGGGGCCAGCCCATGGTCGTGCAGGAGACCATCAGGCAAAGGGGTCGACGAGTCGCCGGAAGAGAAAGAGAAGGGAGCAGGGTGACTGCGCCTGGGGTGTCTCGGACAGATGTTATACCCAAGAATGGGTCTAGACTAGCGTCCTTCTCCACTCAAGGTTGACCCTAGCTGCCAAGAAGGAGAAAGGGGAATGGAGAGAAAAGAGAGAGGAGAAGTATAAGTAAAGGTGGGAGTGAAAGATCGGGGGGGATAGTAGAAAAAAAGGCGACTAGACTGAATCATCCTAGCCGGGCCTTACCAGGACTCCCATCTACGAGAAGCAGGGGCCAAAGTGGTGTATTGCCTCACCCGGGGGGCCCTTAACGGGTCCAAACCTACCCCGGGCTCGACTCAACCACCAGGATGCCCTTTTCCTCAGACACGGGAGAGCTACGCACAGCCAGACGTGGGCGGGCGAACCCGCATGGCTCGAGGTCCAGGGAGACGCCACTCTCCAAACACCTCCTTTCACAGGTGCCCCCTGCGGGCGAGCTCCAGAGCAATGGCCATGGAGCTCGTGATATATCCCCGGTGTTTTATGGCAAAGGGAAGAGTATGCATGCCCCCATCTCACCATACTCGTACACTTCGTGGCCAGCAAACAAAATCTAAACAAAATTAGCCCTTACAGTCAAACCTCGCTATAGCGAAATTGAAGGGGCATCTCAATTTTTTCGTTATAGCCATTGTTTCGTTATAGCCGTATTTGACCTTGATTGTAATCATCGCATGCGAGGGGGTGTACTTACCACCGGGCGTGTCGATGACGACAGGAGACGGCAAGGCCGCCGCGACCTCAATGAAGTATCGACAACTCTGCTAAAATAATGTACGACGAGAAATTGGTAGTAGACAAGCATTTTCCGCAGAAATTAGCACCATTTACTGCACAACACACTCTTAGTGGCAAAAGTCATTCATGCACCTCATGCCGACTTGGATCCAAAAAAGTCCATGTTTTGCTGCTGCGTCTTCCTTTGACGAAGGACAGCCTTCTCAGCAGCAGCTGCAAACCGCAGACCGTCTTCGCCGTCTTCACGCGCGCCGAAGTAGCGGCGCAGCAAGTCCACCGCGTCCAGCGCCTGCAACGATGTCGGCACGGGGAACGCACAAGATTGCGGAGCGTCGCTGTCCTCAACGCAGTCGTCGTCGCTCGTATCATCCGTGCCGGTGACTGCAAGCACGATGTCTTCGTCAATCAGCTCCTCTGTCGTCACCACCCCATCAGCGTCCGCGCTCACGTAACCGCAGAACGATTCCTTCTCAGACACAACACCGGCTTCGTGAAGTGCCTTCCACGTCTCTACGACCTCGTCCGATGCGGCGGCTTCGTCTGGTACAGCAATAAAGTCCACCGACTCGTCGTCGCCAAAGTCGCTTGCGTCGCGGGCAAATGATGCGTGTCGGAAACAGTTCGCAATGATGCTCGCGGTGACACTGATCCAAGCGGCTTGAAGCATTTCAATCGCCATATACAAGTCGATGTTGGTCTCGCGTTTCGGGTTCATGTTGATCAACAGCCTCTCAATCAGCCGCTTTCCGTAGTCCGCCTTGAAGGCCATGACGACACCTTGGTCGAGGGGCTGGATTACCGCCGTGCTGTTCGGAGGCAAAAAGCGAACTTCAATGTTCTCAAGTACAGCACTTGTGTGGTGAGCTGAGCAATTATCCGAGAAAAGGCATATCTTTCTCTGTCGCTTCCTCAGCTTCTCATCCCAGTCACGAAGCCATTTGGCGAAAATGTCTCTCGTCATCCACGCCTTCTTGTTGGAAATATAGTCCAGTTTTCCCGCTCCCTCCCCCATGGTGTGACGAGTCTGTTCTTTTCCTGGGTTCACTCCGAGTGCCTTCTTTTCGGTCGTCTTCTTTAGTTTTTGCTTTCCTTTGAAGCAGCGTGGGGTTGCGCCTTTCCCAATCACCAATGGCGGCACCTTCTCCGAGCTGTCCATGTTGGCACGAAGCAGCACAGTGATCCGCACCTTGCTTTGCTTGCCGCCATGACAACGATCGCCCTTGAGCAACAGAGTTCTTCGCGGCAGCATTTGAAAAAAAAAGTCCCGTCTCGTCTGCGTTGAAAACATCTCGCTCGTCGTACCGCTCCAACAAAGGACCAATTGTGCTCTTCACCCACGCCGTAGCCTCTTCTTTGTCCACTGAATGACACTCGCCGCTGATGACTTTGCCGACGATGTCGTGTCGTTCTTTAAAGCGCTGCAACCACCCAGCACTCACGACGAAACTGTCGAATCCCATGATGCAAGCAAAGTCTCTCGCCTCCTTCTGGAGCAGCGCTCCCCTCACCGGAACATGTGCAGCTCTCGTGTCCAGGAACCACGTAAAAGGTGCCTTCTCCACTGCTTCAAAAGCAGCAGAACGCAGCTTCTTGCGGCTGCCTTTCACGCCTCGTGCGATAGCGTCCACGATGACGTCTTTGCTGCCGAGGATGGTTCACAGCGTGCTCGGCGCAATGTCAAACTCCTTTGCCACTTGGCTTTTTTTCGTGCCTGTCGCGACAGCCCGGAGTATGGCTGCCTTCTCGTCAAGGGAGATCGTTTTCCGCTTTCGCTTGGAGCTGCAGGCGCTCATCTTGGTGCAGTGGAACCGTGGAACGGTGAAGTAGACCAACTACGCACTAGGGAAGCGCGAACCGAAGAAACGCAAACGAACCGCACTCCGGGATCGCGGGTTGAAAAAAACCTTCGCCACAGTGGCCTTCGCCTTTGGTCTCGCTCGTCTCGTCTCTTATCTTTCCATCCGTGTCCTCCTCTCTCTTTCGGCGTTGCCGACTTTAGCGGGCTGCGTAGCTGTCTCTTCGCCCAAGAGGTGGCGTCAGGTGCCCACGCTGCACGGCTCTTGCGCTGCGCTCTCGACGGGTTCCGCGGGGCAGTTGGAGCGGTGTCGGAGCCTTCGCGCCGAGGGCGGCGGCGATCGCGTCGGGCCGATGGTAAAGTCGTTCTGCTGTGTCATATATCATTGTACTTCGGGCGAAGTCGTCGAGTTAGTTTCCATTTCAGAGCGGTAATGGTTCATTATATCCAGTACTCGGTTAATTTTATATCGTTAAAGCGAGTTTTTAAATACATGGGCTTCTATGGAAGCCTTCAAGGGGAATTTCGATTACTTCGTTATAGCCATTATTTCGTTATAGCCCATTACATTATAACGAGGTTTAACTGTAGTTGTGATTTTTTTAATATTGGCACAGTAGCGATTTGGTTGCAAACCGTCCAAGGAGCCAATATCCACATTCAAAGATCTGAATTTTAAATCCTGTTGTGCGCATTTGTATGCAGTGTCGACACTGTCGGACTCTCCAGACAAGTCGAAAACAAAAGGAACTTGATGGAAAAACTAAAAGCAAGCCCAATAATGAAAGAACAATTTCATTTTGACCTCTTTTCCAGGCAGCCGAACGAATTGCCTTCTTTTCATCGAACTACTGGCACCAAATGTTTGGCGAATACCTCTGCTTTTTCATTGTAAAAGCTCGATCATTGCCTCGTTCTCAACTCAGCCATGGTTTCAGGTTCTCTGGCCACAACCAGAAAAAACCAGTGAGCTGACAGCATCGCCTTAAAATTGAGAGTTGCTGTCATTGGAGAGGTTGCAAGCTGTTCAAGAAAGGTAGAATTTGGTTGCAGATACAAAAATTCAATTGTAATCTTAAAAATAAGTCAAGGCATGTATTTACACGAAAATGTCCACGCACCAAAAAGTTTGTGCACCAAACCGTCTTGCACCGAAAAGTCTTACACCGAAAAGTCTGTGCACCCAAAAAATCGTGCTCCAAAAGGCCATGCACCGAAACGTCCTATACCGAAATGTCCGGATCCCGTGCGTTTGAACAGCACGACCGGGAGCTTCGGCCTTATATCGAGATGACATGAACGTGACTTTGACAAATTAAATTGTTACACTAGTGTCAGAAGTGGAATTCAAACATTGTCCTTTAATATTCTCAGAATAAAGTACACAAATTACATTCAATTATTAGGATTTGCAATGTATTCCAGAAGTCTTGCTATAAGTGAAAAGACGAAGTGTTACCTTTAAATTCAAAATATTTATGCCAAAGAATGCATGACCTTAAACGTCCGATTCCACTGATTCAGGCTTTAAGGGAACAATGTGCCTCCACAGAGTAGCAAGGTTGCTCTTTCTGTTCGCTTACTGCCATGAATCTACTACTTAAAGACACAGGAAAGTCAAGCAAAGAGCTTAAATTGACTTCAATAGCCTTCAAAGTACAGCACGAAAATCCTTTTCCCAACCATACTGTTGCAATGTAGCGTGTAGCGCTGATTTGTCTGAACTCTCCTCTTCTCTTCGAACTCGTCACATGGCAACGAGTTCAAAGAGGAGAGTGAAAAGCGACATTTGAACCACAAATGTCACAGTGACTCATGATTGAATGCTTTCTGCAGGTCTTTTGTATGATCTAGTGTGAGACTGACTTAATTTCCTCAGACCTTAGGTACCCAATTGCTTACTTCCATTTAAAGTTTGAAAACAAGGCTTACATACAAGCTTTGGCAACAAAACCGGGAGTACCCATTTAGGTAAGGCTTGATTTCTATTTCTGCCATGGGATGGCGCTGCACGTTGGAGTGTTCTCGCAACCCGTGCCTTAAAAAATGGCGATTTCCGAGCAGACGAGCGGACGCCAACAAAGCCGCGAGTTTTCTGTTTTAACTGTCTCACTATAAATGGCACGGACTTGTCTTAGTAAATGTAGAGGCAACGTGACCCTCCGAGATTGCAAAATATTCAAAAAGCCCACTAGTAAAGTTAATTTGCTTTGAAGTGGCCAATTTTTTTTCGGAAGGTACCCAATCGGGTATTCCTGGCCCTTAGACAGTTCTAGCAGAGTGTTACCGCTGGATACCGTGGCTGCAGTAACGGCTCCCGACGCGCCCTCAGGTACATCCTTCCACGTCACAGCATGAGCTCACGGTAGGAATGCCACTCCATACAGCAACACTACGCTAAAACTGCCTATTACCCTATGAAATGCACAGTTTTGTCTGCCAATCTGAGTCATTGTCATATTTCGGAGAAATACCTGTCAGACGACAAGATTACTCTGCTTGTCAACAGAGGTGACATTGACGACTCGAATGATGATGTACACTTCACAATATCTGGTGTGGGGGATGAGGATGACTCGGAAACCAGCGAACCAGAAGTAGAAATGATCCCAAAACAATCAGCGCCAGCTACACCTTCCAGGAAGATTTTCTGGAAAAATGATAAGTAACCAAAGCCCTTATTTTAACAGCTGTCAGTTTCTCCATATTTTGTTTCTTTTTCAGTTTACGGTAGCAACAAACCCTGAAGCCGATGCTCGGAAAGAGATACAGCTGAACCTCGATTTTACGAAACCCAATATTATGAATTTTCCAACTTAACGAACAAATTCAGATTCCCCGCGCAGCCTATGTGCGAGGTCTCCCTCACTCTATTTTACGAAGTTCCCGATTTAACGAAATATATAGCCGGTCGGTGACTTTGCTAAATCGAGGTTCAACTGCGCGAAGCGCCCAGAGAGCGCATACTCTTATTTTCTGATGTCTTTCCTGAACAGTTCTGGAAACTCTGTGCTGACCAGACAAATCTTTATTCGGTTCAAACAGGATAGACAGGTTCTTCGAGCTTCGAAACGAAACGTGCGTCACTTTGTTTATCTTCAGATGCCCACAGATGCTGAAAAGCAGGACAAGTTGTTCCACGTTTAGCCAGTACTCGATTGGTTTACTCAGCCTGTGTGGAGTTACCACACCCACACAACTTGTATGTGGATCAACAAATGATACCATTCCCTGGATGGTGCCCATCCTGAGAGTATCTTCCATCAAAGCTGAACCCAGTTAGTCAGGAGGACTTTGTCTTGCGACACCACAGGGCCTTGTGCTAGACTTCAATATCTATACTGGGAAAGAAAACGTGCCAGCCGAATTCCCAAAAGAAATAAAACTTTGGTTGGGGCTAGTTGGCAGAGGTCAATCGATTGCGGAGTACTGCAAACAATGTGGGTGTGAACCAATGTTAGACCACACAAGGTTTCTAAAGAGTGGGAATGAGAAGATGGAAAGGGAAATAACCTAAGCTTTCTGTATTAAAAAAGTGGGTGACAAATGTGTAAGCATCCCATCCCTTTATCTGCTGAACAAACAAGTTTTGTTTCTTGATGGCTCCGTGTGATGAGTCATAGGAACCTTTATCTTGTTGCTTGGGTGTGTCAATAGGTGATGGTGATCGACAGCTTAACAATGTTTGGTGTTAGATTAAATTAGTTTGAAGTTGGCGCCTGCCTGGCCGTAGATGTCTTTTTGTCGTCCTCTTCCAGTTCAAGCCTTTTAACCTCTTAACCCAAAAAGAACATGGACGTGGAGGAGCCATTGTCAAGCTCCTTTTGAAACTGCCCCAACAAGCCAGAATGTTGATGTATTGCCGCTTTGTGATTAGCCAGGTCGGCAGCGCGCTTGGCTTTCACGCGGACGGAACTGTTTCATGGATTTCCATAAGCACTAAAACCTGCAGTACCCAATTGGGTACCTAGTGATTCTGCTTAGCATAATTCATATTATTTCTTTACAGTTATTTTTTATTCCTTCTATTTAACCCCCAAAACAAGAATAAAGTGTGAGTTTTTAAAATCTAACAGCAGTTTCTTTTCTCAGGTCTCAGCGGTTAAGGATGGACTTAAGAATCCCTGGTTTGCAGTTTCAAAAGCTCTTGCTCAAAATCCAGCGAAGGCATATTGCGACTAAACACCACATACAAAATGTTTTTGGTGCACGTCAAAAGAACCCCAAGTGATTAAAATTAGCCATTCCATTTAGTAAAAGGAGCAAGATGTGCAGAGTTGGGATGAAGCAATAAAAATTATTTTCAGTTCCATCGATGTCGGAGCCCCGATCTAAAGTGTATGAGTAACCGGGAGGGACGTCAATGACTACTTGTGACGGTCCCGCCGACATCCCGTCATCATCTAGAACTGGTATGTCGCTTCCTGCTGCATCCTTATCTACGTTGTGGAAAGCAGACACCAAGAGGATCAAGAAACAAAAATCCAAGTCTCCCACTCCCAGAAAACGCAAGGCCCAAGGACACCAAGCCGCCCAGCGACGACACCAAAAGCACAAGCGTAATCAGTGAAACTGAAAGCAGGCCCTACATTGACACAGAAGGGGTCATGTGGGACGGGCCGATACTGATACTGAGTCAGAAGCAGATGGAAGATGAGTCAGGTGACGATCCAGTCTTCTCAACAGCAGACACTTTAATGTCATGTTTGGAACAGAATGGAGTGATAAAACGTTACCAGATCAAACCGACTCCAGTGGGGTGGCGAGTCGACTACCGTGGAGCTCCGACTCCAAAGATACAAGCTGTTGTAACCAGTGATGATGACGAAGAAACCATGGACACCACAATCCGGAACAATCCAATTGCTGTCCCGGAACAGACTGCCCCACTGGTGGAGGATTGGAGTTTCCTGAAGGGAACTTACGAGTATCCCTGCCGATACACTGACGATAGTGTGACATACCACATGTCAGGCTACGCAGTGACTCAGGAGGAAGTGAAGAACTGGTGGAAACCAAGGCCCTGGGAGGACTTTTTCAAACCACCTTTAACCGACTCCGACAGAGCAATGCTGATCCTGACAAATAAGATTCCAGTCACCCGTCTGCGTCACTTGCTGTCTCCAACCGTTTTCCTCCGTATTTGAGTCGATCAAACCGTACTGCGGCGCGATCAAACATTTTCATGTTATTTCAGGTTGTAGTGAGTTGTGTACACGCACACACAGTTCCATCGATTAGCATGGTGGTTAAAGGATAACAGTTTGTTTCTTCAGGTGACCCAAGTGTCTTTACATCGACTGGATGCCAGGCAAGAGGAGGCTTAGCAACCGCAGCAGAAAGCTTGGGAGTTCAAAGTGGCTCCTGAGCAGCCCACCCTCTGCGTTCAGTTTCAAGGAGCTGCAAGAACTCTCAGTTTCTTATGAGCAACTTGTCAATAACGGAGGGTGAGGCAAACAGCATAGAGATTGCAACACAGAACCAGCAAGGAAGGGCTGCATGATTTCGACACCGGAAGGGCCGAGTCACTGCGTCGATTTTAAAGGAGGTATGTCGGTCCATGCGAGTGAAGTAGGTACACCACACTCATCAATGAAATGCCGAATACCCCTCGACCGAGCCTGAGGCAAAAAGACACTTGGGGTATCAGCATGTCTCATACAAATGCGAGGCTCGGGGATTGTGGCCTAATGATTCACCCAGACCATCGCTGTTTTAGGCCCAGATGCAGTTTTCTATTGTGACTGCAATGAACTAGCTTCGGCCGGAGTGATCATGTCTTGCAATGCTGCAAGCCAAAAGACTCGCTAGAAGCGGGAAAGCAAAGTGTCGGGCTTTTGCTTTACGAAAGGGAGATTGAAGTTCACACGTACATGAGATGACTACCAAGATCACGTACAGCTTCATTTGAACTTGATGGACATTTTAGCATGTTACTTTTACTTTCATCTGCCAAAGGGGCAAAGCTCCATCCTAAGGATTTGCAGAGATGAGTCGTTTATGGACAGCAATATAGCCAGCCTGAACAGTTTTATGCTTAACGTCATCCTTCCGAGAATGGCTCTTATGTGATCTAAGCCCCGTCAAACTGAATTTGTGTAAGCAAATTTGTTTTTGTAATCTGCATTTGAGGTCGTCATCTCTTTCCTAGGGCATAGAAAAAGAGGAGGTGGCTCTTTTTGCATACAAGAAAAAGACAATACAAATCCAAGAGTTGTGAGTCAGCGCCGAGTGAGTGTATATCTTTTTTTTGGTGTGTCTGAGTTTGCGAGTGTTTCTCTAGTTGTGCGCTGTCACGTTATTCGACATGAACTACCAACTCGCCCAGTCAGCAGTCTTATCAAATTTGTTTTACTGACCCACTGCTAGCACTCCCTAGAGTGAGAGGGAACGTTGGTGGCGGCCAGCCCCCTCCTTCATGATTGAGACAACCACATGTGCATTGGCGAGACATGTGTGCAACCTGTGTACTTTTTGAAGTTTTTGTTTTTGAAGGTTTACTTTCCTCCTGTCTGCAAAAGATAGCATATTTCAGAAGTGGGATGAACGGCAACTTTTGGAAAGGCCACCAAGTATGAGAGCAAACTCTGCGAAGCGACAAGTGAAGTGACGTTAAGCCTAACAACGAGAATGGACAAAGACAAGTCTTCAAAAGTGGCCAAGGCTAAGGTGAAAGCGTCAATCAGAGCGCCGTTATCACCGTGCGTGAACTCTTGGGTGCAATTATGGAAAAGGACCGGTTACTGAAGGACTTGCTGCAACAGTTGACAACATAAACGATGCCATCAGCAGCGACAGCAACGCACGACGTGTCTACGTTCCAAGTGAGGCCAGATCTGAATAAGAACTAAATGTCGCATTTTGCTCTCTTGCACGTGCCTCAATACATAAACCTGCAGAATACTCAGAGTCACAAGTTGTGGTAGTGCATTCACAGGCACAAGTGCATGCCGTTCGAGCATACCTTGAATATGCGAGCACTCGTGCAAACAAAGCACCGCGCAAACCTGTGCCTTTCCGCCTGTGCATTCACAGGCACAAGTGCATGCCGTTCGAGCATACCTTGAATATGCGAGCACGCGTGCAAACAAAGCACCGCGCAAAGCTGTGCCTTTCCGCCTGTGCATTCACAGGCACAAGTGCATGCCGTTCGAGCATACCTTGAATATGCGAGCACTCGTGCAAACAAAGCACCGCGCAAACCTGTGCCTTTCCGCCTGTGCCTTCACTGCACAACTTGGAGTATAAATAATGCCGTCAAGATATGTAATGTATGTTGACTGCCATATGTGTGTTACAGTGGTAAGTTACCAGCATGGCTGTTATCAATTTTCCAGGCTTCGATTCGTGGCATGCCGGCAGTTTGTGCGCTGGATGTGGAGGAGGCTGGGGTGTGGCAATCGACGTGTGCTGCCAGCCTGTGTCGTGAGAATAATTCGCGAAGAACTCCCATCAAGCATGTACACTGGATTTTTGGATGCAGAATAAAAATGTGAACACCATATGGCTTTAGTAGAAGTTTTCAGTCTCGAAAATCTTTACACACATACTTCAACTTCAAATATCCATACATCAAAACATTTTGGCACATTGAAAAAGCCCAACTGATAAAATTTTTGTTTTACAATCAAGAATTTCTTTCCTCTACCAGACAAAACAGAGTTCCCTTCCTGTTCTTCGTTCAACCGATGGTGTTTTCCAAACACCCTCTAAGGCATTGCTGTTTATTTTTCATTGTTTATGCACTTTTGCTACATTCAGTGCCTGAAGATCTGCCAAAGTACGCTATTTTCGTTTTTTTTTTTACAGCACTGGTTCCCAAACCTTTGCCCATCATGGATCCCCTAACCTACATGTAGGCCATTCAGAGACATATTGAGCCAAGAGGAGACGTCTATTCTTAGATGAAAAGGGCGACACCCGGTGCATGTGATAAACCCAGCATATCACGTAAGGACCCACAAAAAACAAGGCATGCGAAGCAGGGTCCCAAAAACTGTATTCCATTTGCAGGTACTCTATGTTATTTGTAAACTTTCCATAACAGTTCGCAATCGCTGTAAAAGGTGGTGTATGCTGGACAATAGTATGCTAATGTGTGTCCCGTTTCCGTGTCCTCGACTGGACATAGACTACAGTAAGGAAGCAGACCACCCTAAATGCTTTCCAGGACCCTCGAGGGTCCGTGCAAAAATTGCTGTTTTTGTTGGTGTGCCATGCTAAAGGGCCTGCGGACTGGCTGTCCCAATATTGTATGAGCATTCGGCATGCAGTGAGATTGTCAGCAGCAGACACCAACGGCTAAGCTTGTGCTCCATTCTTCTAGAAGCTGTTAGCTACAGAACAGGCCATGTCTCTTTGATCTGTTGTACTGTAATGAGCAGTTCAATAGCAATCGCCAAAGTGGAGTCGCCACATTTAGACTGCGTTGACCACAGCCCATCAAAAGGTCAAGCCGTCGGCTTCTACACATCTTGTGCTTTCGAAGCGGCGCTTCCAATCACTTTCAAAATGAGTCATGGAATGCCTGCAGTGAATGAAGCACTTTGAAGGAGTCTGCAGACCAAGTGATTGCCATAACACAGCTGATAAGCAAAAAAAGCGAAAACAACTAGGTGGCAAATTCATAACTTGCACTCTGCAACGAAAATGCAGGAGACTGCAAGTTGAGAAAGAATCAAAGTTTTTACATTTTTAGACACTGACATGTCACACACGATCGGACAACCTAGACTGCAAAAGTGTGACTACAACTGTAACGGAAGCCGCATCGCAAGAGACATCACTTGATCTGCCTCCAAGGCTTTAAGCATAGCTTGTTCCCAGTTCCTACTTTATATGCTTAACAAACAGTTTCTTAAAACCATCACGTGGTGTCAGTAGTGGGACCGAGACAATGAAGCCAACATGAACAAAACAAACAAGGAACGAGCGCACAAGACCAAAGACAGCATCCTCCGTAGTGAGTCAACATAGTCTCGGCAGCGCGGGAAACTAACATGGTGGCAGACAATGGAGTCTGAGCCCCAATGAGTGGGAAGACTGGCTACAAAGCTACAACTGCTATTGATGGTAAAAACAGTGCAAACGAGACGAAGGTCAAGGGGAGACGTAAGCAGACGGAGCACTGTATCAGCGCTCTATCTGTCTACATCTTTTCTTGTCCTTCGTCAGAAGCTCAGCATCGCCAAGCCGATGAAAGACATTGAAAAGATCAAGATAGAGAATGAGTCCATCAGTATTGCTAGTTTTGAGCAGAAGATGGAAGGCCTTTCCGAAAAGCGGCAGCTGCAAGTACGAGCATGCTTTGAGGCTTCAACGAGGAAGGGGACCAATGGCATGAAGTTTGAGCAGGAATGGATTCACCAGTGCATTGTCACGCACATGAAGGGCCTTCGACTCTACAAGCACATTCGGACACACAAGCTCATAGTAGCCTAATACCTTTCGTTCCTATGAACTTATGTCAAAAGCTACAAAAGCATCTTTGGATTCAATGAGAAGGTCTTTTCAGAAATAGCCGAGAAGACGAAGGACATCGATCTATAGTGGCGACATGAAAGGAATCTTGTTAACGAATTGAGGGTTTCAGGAAGCCTGATGGTCAACAAAAAAGGACTAATCAATTGATTTGTTGACCTCGGTAGCTACATCTCTCTGGGTAAGGAAGGTTTCACTCGTGACCATGGGCCTGTGGTTCTCTTTCGGCCGCTCACAGGCAAATGGCAGCAAATCCTTGGCATCTTTGGTGCACGGGGTAATGTGAAGGCAGATGTGCTTTCCAGAATCATTGTGGATGCTGTGATTTCTGTTTCTTAGAGCCGTTCGTCCACCTAATAAATCACCCTTCAAGTCAAGGTTTGTCCTGAGAAGATGCGCTTGGAGTGTCACATGCCCTCCCAGGACCATGCTGAGTAGACACTCTGGCAAGGGGAACGCTGATGAACATGCGCCAGTTCAATGGAAAGAAAGTCTGTGCTTGGCGCAGATATGAAGGCGAAGTTGCCCGAAAAGGCAACCGGCATGCGGGTGTGTATTCCACAACAGGACCCAAGCTCACTCTTCAGATGCATAACTCGTTCTTGAAAGACCATGAGGTAGCTGAACAAGCAGGGCAAGCTGCTTGTGATGTCAAAGGACCCAGCATTCTTATTTAGGTCAGCCTTTTGGCATTTCCGTGCGGATTTGTAGTTGTCTACAAGCGTACCATCGGCTCTGGCTTTGTCAGGCCTACGGCAGTTATGCGGCTCAGAAAAAAGTCTGCATTTCCTTAGCCTCGGAGGTGAAATAAACAAGTCGAATGCAGGCTGCAGTTTTTCCAGTTTTTGTGGAAGATGCTGAGACTGCTGCGCTCTCTATATCTTTGCAAGTACTGAAAACCATATAAATGGCAAAATTTTCTTTTCTTTGTTTTTATTCTCCTTTAGCATTTGATGGCCTTCAATCTGCCGCATTTCTTCGAAACAGGATGAAGTTTGTTTGTCTAATGCACTTTCTTGATGCAGGCTCCATTCATGTAGACCAGCTCAGTTTGGTCAAAAAACAAATGCCTTCTTTGAGGGAGTATGAGGCGTTGCATGGAAAGAAGAATATTACATACAATGCTCACATACAACTTCACGTAGTAGACCGTGCGAGGAGCTGTGCTACATGAAGGGGACATTGTGCAAAAATACTCTCCCGAAGTGAACACACGCACAGAGGAACAAATAGCAGCTTACACCCGAAGAAGACAAGCTCACACACTGCACAGGACCACGACCTCCGACAAGAGAATGAATCGTGTCAACAGTGTGGTTTTCCCCTGTGCCGATTCACCGAAAGAGACTATCTCACTTCCAGCAATCATCGATGGCCTTAAGACCACAGCAGTTTGGGACGTTGGATCAGCTGCCACGCTCACCTCGGAAGAGTTTACACTGTCGCAGCTTTGACATCACGAAAGACAGCGATGTCGTTCACCAAGGACCGTTCAGAGAAACTCCACACAGAGTAAGCACTACCCAAACGACCATCACCATCGGACATGTGGCCACTACACTCAAGTTCACTATACTCGAGGTGAAAGTAGTTGAAGATTTCCCCCATACACTTATCGTCGGCCTTGTCTGGTGCTAAGCCATTCCTTTTGATCACGTCGAGCGCTACAGAAACAAAGCGCACTCAACAGAATTAGTTTTCAAGACGCTACCTGTTCCAATCAAAGCGCATTCCTGCACAGCTGGTAGAACGCTCCACTGGACATGGAGAGGTCCCTAGTTCAATACCATGACCAGGAGAAGTTTTCTCAGTCGTGCACCAGTCCTGTAATTGTGCTTGTCTTTTGTCCCCCCGTTCCCCCTCTCCAGGGATTATTACCGCTACCCTAGTCATGATAACAACGTGAAATGGCAGGTTCAGTAGAGTGACAAGAGACAAAATGAGCAGATGTTTCATGCAGTGTAAAAGGGGACATGCCTATCTGACAGGTAAGTGTTTTAACAAGAGCACCATATGGGTCGATACTTGAGTTAAATCGTGACTGGTGGGTTTTACACTGGCCATGTTTTGAAGAGACTTTCATCCAATGCACCTTCATCCCATGGATGTCAGTGATTGTTGTAAGCGAACAAGTACTTCAATAAAAATTATTAAAAAATAAACAACTTCTCAGCAAAAAAAAAAATATATATATATATATATACATGTATAAACAAACATATGCAGATGAATGAACCATACTTAATCCAGTAAATCAAAGAATCAAAGTTTTTTACGAACCCGCCGAAAGCCAAAATAATGGCGGAGCCAGGATTCGAGCTCTGGGCCCCCCAATGTCCGGTCGGGTGTGCTAACCCCTACACCACTCAACCTTGACTTTCTGGCATTTCCTATCTGTCTTATTAATGCACAAGAAACAAAATGTGTCCAATCAGAGGTATTCTGGAAACACACACCGCCGCGTGGAACGCGGTACGACGCTTGTTGTCACGTGGTACATGCTCGTTGTGCTCCAGAAATGCATTTGGACAAACATTGGGTCTGCTACAAACAGTGCTAGTCAGAGATGAGGCATTTGAGCAATGTCTTGTGTAATTTAAACAAAGAACAGTTCTGAAGAAGCTGAAACAAACCAGCTTGTGTGCAAACGAAATGTGTGTTCAATTATGCATGATTTGAGAAGACCTCGTGCGTGTTTGCGAATAGTATGAGTGGGAACGCCAGAACGCGTGACCTTCGGTACTACACTACCTCGATGCCGATAAAATTGTGAGCAGAGAGCTGCAAGAATGTGCGTTCGCTCCGATGTGCGGACCCTCACAGTCTCCCTCTCCACTCCATATCAGCCTCATATTAGTAGCGCAGCAAGTGTCAAAGGTCATGCACTCTGGCAACCTCAATCATGCCGGTCACGATTGTAAATTTCACTTCATTACGAGGCAGGCTGGTGTTTGAGGTAATGTTTATGTGTTCTTATTCCTGCTCGTGACGATAGTGCATTTCACTTCACTACAAGTACAAGCTAAGCCGGTGTGTGAAGTAATGGCATAGTGAAAAGGGAGCATAAAACCTAGCCTATGTGCTAGGTATTAGCACTAATACAAGGTCGATTTGAAACGTGAGCTGCTAATACCAGGTAGATTTGCATAAAGTAAATATGATTGTGTAATGACCAGCAGTTGTGCTGTCAATTCCTTTACCTTCTTATCTGTGACAGATTTTGCACTTATCTTGGATATCCTTTTATCAATTTATGCTTGATGGATGCGCTGCGGCAAAACAAGATCAGCAAAATAGTAGGGGTGTGCGAATATTCGAGTTCCGAATTCGAATCGAATAGTGATTGGCCGAATAATTCAATTCGACTTTCGAATTTCTTCTATTCGAGTTTTCGAATAATTCGATACTTCGAATTTCAGTATTGTTAGAAAAATCCGGATTTATTCACGAACGTTGCCAGTATCATGACGTAGTGCTCACAGGCCTCTGCTAGATTTAAACCAAGCTAGCGTTGCAGGAAACTTGGCTGACTGACCGTTTCGAGAGAAAGTGCTTCATTCCTTGTATTCCTTTAAACCAAATGGTCGTGATCGAGCTTCTGCGCCGCGGCTCCAGGGCCGTCGTCAAACCACACAAGCCGCCATTTTGAAGTTGTGTTTCGCGGTTTCGCAACGCCTCCCACCTGCTGCCAGTTATGTACACTACAAACTTAGTTCAAACACAAATTAACTTAATCATAGAGCTTGTTATAGAGCATCAAGAAAAACCGAAGACATTTAATGAAAACAGAACCTTTTAGCTGTTAGCGGTACTGGCTCAATGACGCAAGACGCTACATCCAGCTTTCCACGGTATAGGCTAGGTGGCGCAAGTTGCTGCCTGATACGGAGGTGGCAGCATTTCACGCTACCACATATCTATCCGTTTTGGTTTGTCACATTCGTAGTTCCACGTGGTTCGTCCTTTCCGCGTAGCCATTTCCTGCTGTTTTTTTACGTGTTATTTGTTCATTCTTGTGCTGTGCCCGGTATCCTCTTGGTATGAATACCAATGAAGAAAAGAATCAACTGCGTGCTCTGCAGTTTGCAAAGCATGCAACTCGACTCTGAAAACACCCTCTAGCACAACGAGCCCGCTTGTCAATCATTTGAAAAGCAAGCATCACGCGCTCTACTTGCGGTTTCTTGAGTCGTCCGTGAAGCAGAAGAAACCTAAAGATGAAGATCGAAGCCAGCCAACCTTGCTGGCTTTGAACAAGCAGAAGGGTCAGCTCTCAGAAAGTGTGAGAAAGCAAACCACTATGTTCATTGCGCGGATGATCGCGCTGGATTTCCAGCCGTATGACATCGTCAAGAACAAGGGATTTCAAGAGCTAATCCACCATCTCTAGCCGCAGTACAACATCCCTCACAGGACTATGTTTTCCAGGACGATAGTCCCTGAGCTGTACAAGACTACAGTGGACACGCTCAAGGCGGAAATGTCCGCGGACCTTGGAACAGGGTTCGAGTCGATCACGTTCACTGCAGACATGTGGACCTCAAGGGCCAATGAAGGGTACATCTCCCTGACATGTCATTACATGACACAAGGTTTTGCTATGAAGGCCTTCACATTCGCATGCACACATATGCCAGAAAGCCACACTGCAGTCAACATTCAGCGCTGCCTAACTGCAATCGTCCAGGAGTGGGCTCCTAACCTCAACAGTGTGCCTGTGTATGTGGTCACAGACAATGGCCGCAACATCCGAGCCGCAGTCCGCCAGATGGAGTGGACACCTCTTCAGTGCATGGGGCACACATTTCAGCTGGCAATTAAAGATGCCAAAGATGAAACTCCTGCTGTGTCTCTGCTCTGCAAAAAGGCACGAGCAATAGTGGGACACTACAAGCACAGTGCCCAGGCAACACAACGGCTCAAGGACTGCCAGAGGCGCATGGAGTTGCCTAGCACAAGCCTCATTCAAGACGTCGACACTCGATGGAACAGTGAGCATGCAATGTTGAGTCGTCTGGTGCAGCTCAAAGATGCCGTGTCACTTGAAATGGCAACATCAGAAACGAGTGTCACCTGTCTCTCAGGAAGTGAGTGGAATGCTGCAGAAAGCCTGGTCCAGATCCTGAAGCCTATTGCAGATGCGACCATTGATCTGGGTGGCCAAAAGTATGGAACCCTTTCATCTGCCATACCATTTCTTTATGGGGCAGAGCAAATCTTGAAGAGGTACTCTGCCATCGAGAGCGAAGTCGTAGCTTTTGCGAAGAACTTGCTTAAGAGCCTGAAATCTCGGTTTCCTCTCTACATGAAACAGAAGGAACTGGTGCTGGCCACACTGTGTGACCCAAGATTTAAGGCCATTTTCTTCTCCACGTCGTACGACCATACACGGGCTGTTGAGCTGCTGGCGGCGGAGATTGCTGATCGAAGTCGTCGCATCGACTCTTCCCAGCAGTCCAGCAGGCAGGAACTTTACTGCCAGCCATCGACCAGCTCCAAGGACATCCCAGTGACAGTCTGGGAGACGGCTGAACTGTTGGCTTCACAAAAGAGCCAATGCAATAACACCAGACCCTACAGCCAGGAGGTTGAGAAGTACTTCAATGAACCACTGCTCCCCAGGAAAGATGACCCCTTAAACTACTGGAAAGAACATGGAGCTGCGCTGTATCCTGGCATTGCAAAAATTGCTTTGAGGTACCTCCCTAACCCAGCTACAGAGGTGCCCAGCGAGCGCATGTTCTCCACAGCGGGCAACACAGTGACATCGCGCAGAGAAAACCTGAAGCCTGCACACGTGGAGCAGGTTGTGTTCCTGCATGACAACTTGTAGTTCACAAGAAGCTGTGTCCCGCTAACTGCAGGCTACCTACCTAAGCAGTGTTTTTTTGTATTTAGAATAAAAGTTGATATTTGACCACTATTCGATTCAAATTCGATTTACAAGTTTGAATATTCGGTATTCGATTTGAAATTCGAATTTTTGGCCACTATTCGACAGTATTCGATTCGAATTCGATTCGAACTGAAATTTCACTATTCGCACACCCCTACAAAATAGCGATGCTTACTTTGCAGTTACCGCTTCACTGCAGTACACAAGAGCACGGTGAGAAGCGCACTTAACGAAGATAACTTCCATGCCAGTCTGTCTATGCTGGTGAAACCTATAAACTAAGTTCATCGTGACGTGGCCATGGGCGAGGAGCCATAACTTCACAAGCACACAACTTCATCGGGCGGCATCTTCACAGCCACGTCAAGGTTTGCGGCACTTGTTAGCTTGAAACTTCACAGATTTTTAGGAGCGAGGAAGTCCCGGGAGGGAAATCTGGACGCTTTGTCGACTGCGGTGCCAATTTTTCGGGAAAAAGGTAGAACAAATATACATATTAAATTCAGAGATATCCATATTCAAAATATATAAATGACACGCATTATTTTATTATATATAGTTGGAGTTTATTTATAACTCTAGAACGGCATTCGAGGTTTGCACCGTTCCTGCTCCGTTGTTTTTCTCTGACAATGGCGAACAACAGCGGCTGCGCCTCAACTCCGGCGGCGAAGAGGAAGGAACAAGGGGATCGCTGCTGGGACTGACAGCTCGACTTGCTAATTGACTACATGTTTTCAAATCGAGTGTTGGTCTGGGCAGCAACAGAGTCCACGCTGACCACCGCGGAGAGGACGGCCCTCTGGGAGGTAATTACGGGCCGCCTCAATGCGGAAGGCCCAGCGTGGAAGGAGCGAGTCGAGTGGAAGAATTTATGGAACGCTCGAGTGTGTTCCGCACGGAAACACGACGGCCTGCTCGCGGTGGAGGCGGTGCGGACGGGCAGTGGTCCCAACCCGGTGGGTCCCCTCAACGAGGTTGAGAGCCGGATTCTGGCCATCATCAGGAGGGACTCGTCGAAGGGCTGCGGTGGTCTGCGTCCCAGGCAGTCCCTTCCGCCTTCCTCCGAGGCCTCGGTGAGGAACCCCACTTTGTGTTGCGCGTAAAATCGTCGTAATAGCGCAATAAGCGGAGGAAGGCACATAGAAAATACAAGAACACTCTGCAGTGCTGTTAACACAAACGAGCAATCGCAAGTTTTCTTTCTGGTTTTCTCTTAGAATTTAAAGGCTCTCATGAAAACTAGTGCGATAGAAAGTGCTCATTTGGCGCACTAATAATCCAATGTCGTGTTCGCACTTACCGTGTCGCACACTGTACACAAATCTCGACAGCGTTGGAGCCTCTGAGCCCCAACCTTTTGTGTGATAGGACTCCAGTCTGCTGCAAACCACAATGTGCACCAATTCTTTGCTCAACTAAAAATATATGCGTTTTATATTGAAACATTTTTGCCTAGCCAGCAAGAAAGAACAAATGCTGTTTCATTTTGAGCAGGAACTACATGTTTTGATGCTATGCAGTAGAGGGGCAGCAGTGATTACAGTGAATCTGCCTTGCACTGCCAGCAGAGCTGCTCTACCTAAAGGAGAGTCGGGGGGTGCCGGACCGCCGGCTGTTGATTGTGGTGAGCAGAGACTTACTCCCGCGTTCACAGGAAACATACGAGTTCGGTAATTCTTGCATGCATCGAGGAAAGCTACCAATGGCTTTTACATCTCACTCCAATGAAATGGCATGCCACTTGAGTGACAGCTCCATTATCATGGTCATGCAGGTGGTCACCAGTGGTCCATGATCACAGCTTCGATACACTACTGTTCTCAAATGCAATTATCTATTTTTCGTTTTAAATTTTGCAAGTTGAGCAATTAATATTAGACTTGTTTGGGGCACGGCAGTTATTCAAATGCTCTAAAGATATGAAATTTATGAACAGCAATGAAAATTAATCTGCCAGCTGAATCGGGTTGACAGAAGTGATGCTGCCACACGTTAGAGCGGTTTGTGACGTGCATGAAGGTAACGTTCAGTTCATGCCCAATTTATACAGGGTTGACTGTTTGTTTCCACACTGATATTGTGCGTTGCTTATGGCCCGTTCACACTGGGAGCTGACCCGCAAAGCAGTTCAAAGTGTGAAGTTAAAGGGGTACTGAATCAAAACTTGAAATATACCTTTCACGTTCAGAAATAAGTTAACCATGATCAACTCTATCTGCTAATGACAATAGACCGATCTCACCAGCCAGTTTGACTACGCCACCGCTGCCGCAATGCATCGAGGGAACTTTAGTCTTTCTGCGCGTGCGGCAACCTCGCTGGAACTCTGCGCGTGCATGGCACGAACAGTCTTGTGCACTGCCGAATGCCTCCTGTGAACTAAAGTTATGGCTGCCTCGCGCAAGTGCCAAAAGCTTGGTGAGATCGGTCTATTGCACGCTTGTATTTTAAACGGATCACTGTATTTTTTGTTCTGAATGTTCGATTCTGGCAAGTGCTCCAAAATCAGCCATCGAAAACCGCGATACGCCGCAAAACTTTGCGCGAATGGTTTGACGTACAGAGACCCATTTGCATAAACACGGCAGAACAGGCATAAAATGCACATGGTGCAATTCTGATCATAATTTTCAGTTGGTAGGCACATGTTGCAAACTTTAAAAAAAGCGTGGATGAAAACTGCAATGCTTGACGGCCTTCTCCATGCCGTTTACAGCTGCCCCGGATCAGCCCCAGGACACAGCCGCAGAGCTGCCCCCCAAGGCGAGGGAAGCCTACTATAAGGGACATCCTCGACGTACAGAGAGCAGCCCTGACTGCACAGCAGGAGACTGCTTGTAGCGAAGCAGGACAAGTAAAGCAGTTATGCAGCCCGTCAAACGCGTTGGCAGACCTGACTGGGGGAGCAGCGGATATCTTCGAATGTCCGCGGGCGGCCACATGAGGGGCCCCTGACTGCAAGTCGCCCCGATCTCCAAGATGATGGCCCCAGTGGGCGTTGACACTCTGCTGTGCTACGCCATCTCGGTGGAGCACTCATAAGAGCAACGCTGAGGAGATCAGAGACGCCAAGGAGTCTTTGAGAGTGCCAAGATCCAGTAGAACAACAGTGAGAAGATCACGTGAGGTGTCAATTGTCAGCTTTGTGATTCAGCCGTCCAGTTCTCCCGCCTTCCTCATCCAGTCACGCTTGCGGCGCACCAGCCCACGAGGATGGAGACTATAAAAGGCAAACCTTATCACTGGAGTTTATTTTAAAGCGACAATGCCGGGGAGCGTTCCCTCATTACTGCAAGGGTCGAGTGGTTTGATGCCCAGGGAGGAGGAGTGGGGCGCCGGACCATTGGACCGTGGTCGACAAGCTTGTATCCCACCACCTACTGGCGAGAGCCCCTCGCCACGTATGTCGACCTGCAGGCTACCGAGACCAAGGGCTGCGCCCTGGTTGAGGCCGAGGAGTGCCCTGCGGTTAGGTTAGGCTAGGTTACTCGTTTAAATAGCGGGTGTTATTTTGGGGGGTGGCTTTAACAGCCGTTGTTGTAGTCGCCATTCAAAAAGACTGTGATGATTTTACTTAGGTATGCCTCTTTTCCCAGGTCATCGGTACTTGGGCCCCGGGTACCCACTGGACAACGGTGAACCAGTGGACAAAGACGACTAGATAGCCTGGCGTCACGATCACCACTACTCGAATGCAACTACCGACAAGACATCTTTGACGCCGATCACGAGGCCATCAGCGACTTTGTGAGTGACTGGGCTGACCGGCGTTCGTAGCACTCTCTCGTTGGCACGGCGGGACTCGGTTTCAAAAATTTCGTGGAAGAAAAGGCTCTTGGCCGTACACTCTATGGAGGGGGAGACAAGTCCGGACGGAAACATAGTCACGATAGCGGGTCATCACCACCCGAATTCAAGCGGCCCTATGGAAATTTAGTCGCAACTTTATCGACTGAGCCCTCTATTCCGGGACAGCCGCCGCAGACTCCTCCTCCTCCTCAGCAGACCCATGCCCAAAGGACCAAAAGACCTCGCAAGACCTCACCCAACGTCCCCAGCCCAGGAGGAGCAGGAATTGGAAGTAATACTCAGAATGAAGGAGTCGTCGTACAGCAAATTTTGCGCGTCCCCCGGGACCAAGGAGTGGTTTCCGTATACAGTGACAGTAAATTACTTACCACCTGGGGGTACGCCACCGTGTTAACACAAATATCATACTCGCGCGAAAAAATATACTATGGCTACTTCACATCAATGTCGCGCCTGCTGGCCGAATTTCCATATTTATCTAATAATATGCCAAGTACTTTTAAATCCTTGCCAACAAATACCAAAGCCATATCTTGCCGCGCAAAAATCACGCCTCATGGAATTCGGACACCTTGGAAAACTGGAACTAGCGTGGTACAACCCGTCAGCTCTGACATGTTGGTTCATGGCGTTAGTTCGGTTGGCTTAAACTTGTATCTCGATACGGGTATGGCTAAGCCAGGTACAACAGAGAATCAAATGCTAACAATGGCACCCAGCAAATTTCACACTAACAACCATTGGCTCTTAATCGAAAAATATTGGGGTGTTAGTATGGACAACCAGGGCACATTAACAAAATCCGACAGGATTCCCACATGCATGGGCGTACCTCGACACAACAATTGTTACGACTTTATTCATTGTTCCGACTTTACGCCCCATAGCAACAAGTTTATTAACACGTTTCCCTTCAAAAGTCACGTTGGCACCCCAATAAATAATTACGATTATACCTTTCAAAACGGTTGGTTGCGCACGTGCGCCCCCATCTGCAGAGATTCAAAGACGTACATTGCCGCATCTGCCAATATCATGGGAAAAGCGCTTCCAACCCTAGACTCTACGGTGACCGACAAAGACGTGCCAACGTCTACGATAACGCTGCAAAAAAACAACTCGCAGACTTCGACAGCGACTACGACAGACCAATCGAACGCGAATACAGTCACCAGGGCTTAGTGACAAATCCCAATTGTGGCAAGGCACAACCAAGCACTGGCTTTGGAATCCTGGTAGTAAGCAAAAAACTAACGACTCTCCAGGCAGCGACAATAAATTTCAAGACGTGTCGGCCTTTTTTCAGGTGGACACGGAATTGGTGCTTCACTCTAGCAACGATAGCATATCGCCAGAGAACCAACCCATTTATGTAGTCGATGGAACAGCCAAGATGCTGCCTGAAGCACGGGTTGAGTTCAACACCCCGTACTATTCGGGGCTCATCACGGCACTCTGCTAGGCGGAGCCACTCTATGACCTAATCCTTGGAAATATAAAAAGCGCCAGGGCACCAGATGACCCCAAGGAGGCAGTTGAACAACCCATCGGCAACAAGCCCGCTAAGGAGGAAGCTGTAGCAGCAGTTGTAATGCACTCACAGGCGAGGAACCAACCCCAAAAGTTCCAAACTCTCAAAGCCCCCGACGTCGCAGTACAGCCGCTGAACAGGAATTACGCGGATGAGCAGGAAGAGAACGAGTCGCTCAAGCCACGCTTCTCTCAGATTGGCAAGAAATTGATGTGCAGGGACTCCGAAGGAAAGATTGATTTCCAGTGGGAGGGTGGGCTACTCTACCGAAGCTACACCGAGAAAACCGGACGCATGGTGCGTCGGCTGGTCGTCCCAAGGTGCCATCGAGAGGCGGTATCGAAACTTGCACATGACGGAATAATGGCTGGTCATTTCGGCGAGCAAAAGGCGAAGGACCGAATTTCGGACGAATTTTTCTGGCCAGGCATCACCGCAGACGTGAAGAGATTTGTCACCTCCTGCGACATCTGCCAGACAATAATCCCAAAGGGCAGGGTAAATCGTGTGCCGCTAGGGGAGGCACCGCTCATTGAAACCCATTTAAAAGAGTGGCCATAGACATTGTGGGCCCAATCCAAGCACGGAAATCAGTGTATCCTGACCCTAATGGATTACGCAACCCGATACCCGGAGGCCGTGGCGCTGCCAAGTGTGGAGAGGGTCGCTGAAGCGCTAGTGAAAATATTCTCTCGATTTGGCCTCCCTAACAAAGTCCTAAGCAACCGGGGCACCGATTTTACTTCTGACTTGATGAAGGAGGTTGCCCAACTTCTCTTCATACGCCAGCTGCATACAATGCCGTACCACCCTACGGCAAATGGGATGGTCGAGAGATTCAATGGCACCCTGAAACTGATGTTAAAGAGAATGTGGGCCGAAAAACCGAGACTGGGACCTGGTGCTGTTGTAAGCAGTGAGAGAGTGCAGGCGAGCCGGTAATCAATCGACATCTTGTAAACCCTGAGATGGGGAACGATAAAAAAACGGACGAACACAACAAAATCTTTTTGCTCTTTGCGTACGTCCCACAGGCAAGTTTGGGCTTCTCGCCCTTTGAGCTGTTGTGTGGGTGGCATGTGAGGGGACCCCTGGCCATTTTGAAGGAACTGTGGACAAACTACCAGCTCGATGAGGAGGAGAAGACAACTTACCACCACGTTCAGTTCAGCACGAAGTTCAGCACGAATTAAGTTAATAACAATATTTTGGCACCTTAAAGGGAAGCTACGGAGCTTCTTGGAAAAAATGAGTTAGAAGTGAATTCTAGTGTATTTTTACCCCGTGAACCCGAATACCCAAACCATTTGCTGCGTAAGTATTGTTAAAAGCGAGAAAAACGCGAAAGACAGTCGCTGTCCGTGACGTCATCGACGGCTCTTTTGGCTGCCCAAGGCTAGGGGGGCGGGGCTTCAGCCCTATTTTGAAATTGCTGTTGTGGCTCTCCGGCGCGTCGCATTGAAATATAATTTTGATATCTGTTATTCTAAAGGCCAAATGAACGCAATTCAAGCGTTTTTTCTCAAATCTAGAAGTGCCCCATCTTCCCTTTAAATCATTTTAACACACATTATTTCTACTTGCTTTTATTGTAAGCTACTTGTAACATTTTGCACCCGCTTTCTTAGCAACTTGATAGAATTAATAATATTTTGTGTGCTTTATTTCTCTAGAACTGATGCATCCACCGAGCAGTCAAAGGCCAAAAGGTTCTACAAAACAAAGTTCCCGATTTCTGAGTTGAACCCGAGAGAACTTTAGACAGGTGCTCCATCTGCGGCATATCGCAGTGCACGGCTAAACTGACCTTCGTGGGGACAATAATTTGAGCGGACATCACGTGTCCCAACTCCCACGTCAGCACTTGGTGCAGTCAGCCGGTCCTCCACAAAAAGCCAATGGGGAACCTCACTGTCTGTTCTGCTATCCTGTTTTCAGGAAGTAGCCCCGCGAAGGTATAACGACTATTTTCCTTCCTTGGAATGGAGTCAGTGATGAAGTCACAGTATTTCAAAATTCAGTGATGCTGCCTGCAGTAACAGGTTTAAGGAACCTGGAACGTTTGAAACAGTAAACAGGACTGGACTTGCACATCCTCATTTTTTATAGGTCTGGTTTCATGAGCAGGCAACTGCCCTGGCTGAACTTCGAGGAAGAGAGGCCTTGCAGGAGACGGAAGGACTGATACGCCATTCTGCGGACTTTGGAACATACACTCTGCTGGAGACAACTGCTAATCATATCCTGCACAGAAGCTTGTGAAGATAGATTATAAAATAAAAAATGCTACATTTATTTTAGACTTGGGGTCTCATCGCTTATCAAAAAATCTAACTCACGAGATCCAGGTTTGAGGTTGAAGAGCAACTAAAGCTAAAGACAGTAAATGACCCTGCAAAGGACTAGACTGATTTGCAAACTTGCATGCTCTTCAATACAATAATATTAGCACTGCAAGCAGTATTCACTAAGTTTGTACTTTAGCAACCAATAAATTTGCTGCCCCTTGGCGGCAGTGAGACGGTACATACAAACCTGTTCGGCATTTTGCGGCATGCAAAGAGCTCCGTGACATGTTTGTAGATGATATGTTCTAATAACTTGCATAAGTGGGATGTGATTTAAGAAGAAAGGTCTGTAGTTCGATAATAAATCTGTTTCCAGATATAAGTTTCCAGATCCAAGAAAAAGAACTGTGGCAGTTGGTAGCATTTTTAAAAAAAAAAGACGTACAGCACTGTACATCTCTGGTGGAAGAAAATTGTTTGCATCGCGGTACATTGTAGTCAGTTTCTTGAAGTTTCAAGAAACTGAACCAACAATGTAGGTGACTGCACACCTTACATTTATTACCAAAAATGACATTGTCAAAAGACCCTGGACAGAAAGTTTTGTATAATTGGTGCAGCGGTCTGTCTTAAAATTGAACTAAAAAGGCCAGCTTTCATTTGGTATCAATTTATTTCCCTTCGAGAGCAGATTACATATAGTGTTGGTTTTTTTTAGATTTGATAGGCATAAATACACAGCCCTTAGTTTGAGCTCACATTGAGCAATTTTTTTACTAGGTTCCAGGCCTTCCTGGATCAAGGGATTGACAGCGGTTTCCCACCAACAAGGCGAAGTCAACGTATGTCCATCGACATGATAAGACTTAACTGACATTGCAGGGCACCTGTGAATACAGACGCCACTTTGTGGATCATTTTACGGGTCCAACAAGCAAGATCCGCGACTCGAGGATTTATAAGTTACCACTTGGGTCACTGAGCATCCTATTCCTACGCAGCATGGGCAAGTACCAACTTCCTGGCAATGCAGCATGCCAGTTGAGGAAGACTTTAGTCACTCCTTCTTGGGATTATGGGACATTGACTTGCCAGCAGAAGAGCTTTGACACTGTGTTGGGCTCCACAAGGGTGCTCATTCAGAATGCCTTCGGGCTACTCAAACAATGCTTTGGGCAACTGATAACCCTAGAGTTACTGACAGTGCGCCGAATGTCCAGGTTTATCGCTGCTTGCCGCGTCTTGCACCACTTGCGCATTGATGCTGGGAACACGGAGATCCGTGATGCTGAAGTGGAAGAGCTGATGCTCAGGCTGGACACCAGGGGCTCGCCCAAGGAGGACCTACCCCTGTCGGACGCCACACCCAGGGTGCTCAGACGCATCAAGTGGGACAAGCTGGTCTTTAACGAGAAGCGGGCAATATAAGCCCCGGAACTAAGAGAGGGACGAAGGTCCAAGTGGAAGCAACCGAGTGCATGCGTCTACTTGCGAGATATCATCGCCCCTGCACAGAAACCAAGCCAAGGTACCGTCCGACTTGACATCGTCTTGCGGAACTTGAGAGTCAGTAACTTCAAGATCAACAAAAAACTTTGTAAGCTTTTTTTTTTTAAGTATATTTGGTTGGTTACCAAACTTTTTTTGGTGTTCTTGAGTGTACTGAGGCGGGAAGAAGATATTAGAGTGGATTTGACAGAAGTGTCACTTTCAAGTAAATTGTTGCCCCCTCCCCCGTAAGGTTGGGTGCCGCCGCGGGGTGTTTCATTTTGTCCCTTTTGTTAGCGGTCGCGCATCCGCCACGAGCGCACCTTGGGGCAAGGCATATTGGACGCCCCCTGGGGTGGTCGCCGTGCGCAAGGAGTGTTTTCTCTCTCTTTGTACATGGGGGCGGCTGCAACTCGGCGCATATTCCGTGGCCGATCAAGTTTCGATCGAGGGGTTCGTTGTGAAGCTGCAAAGACAGCGACCACTGTCAAAGCTACCCGGCTGTCACTTCAAGACCGTTGGGAACTTGACGAATGTGCCTGTATGCGCCGTGTCGGCCATTAGACACGGGGCAGCATGTGACTCCAAAACGATTCAAACCCTTTAGCCGATCCCTTCCCGAGGGCGAGAAAGACCAACGTTTCAAAAGCTCGTGACAGGGCGGGAAGGGGCGATTTTTGCTTGCTTTGGAACGACCGTAAGGAAGTTCGACGGAGACGCAAATTTCTTCCCTTTCTTGTACATAGAAGTACAAAGTTTGTAAAGGAAATAAATGTCTCGAACATAGGAACCCTCAAAAGCCTCCATTGTGTGCCAACGCACCAAGCCGCCAGCCAAGAAGAACGACGACGAAAGTTTACTGGCGCAGTCGACAGAGCTGGCAGAAAAGTATCGATGTACGTGTCGGCAAGCTGAGAACAACGAAGGGATTGTGCACCTGAACCTTCAAGGATGGGGCACAACATGTCTCCGGACCGGGACCCTGCTGGAACAAGCTCCTGCAAATGGTGGCAGACCTCGGAGCAACTGAACCGTCAAAGGGTGCAAGCAAGTAAACGCCTGCCGACGTTGCAGCAGAACGGAAACAGAACAGCCCGGACTGGGTAAGTCGGATTTCTTAATGCATCGCTAGGAGGTCGGCAGATGAATCAGGGACGAGGGACAATAATCAGCCCGAGGGTGAACTACCGAATGAGGGAAACTTAGCGAGTCCGAAGCCGTAGCCAAGCGGCGGCTCAAGGTGGAAGGTAAGACGACTCGACCGGAGTCAAGCACGGGGTCGGGCGCGAGTCACGGCTGTCGCATGAGCTCGGTTCAAAGGTCGTAACCTGCCTCGCGACGTGGACGTGCCAGTTTGGTTCGAGGAAGCCGAAAAAATAATCTCGACGTTTGGAGTGCCCCAAAACAATCGGGTGCATTTGATTATCCCTGCGCTGTCAGACAGGGTGAGGTATCTTTACGTGAGCCTGAGCGTGGAGGAGGGCGCAGACTACGAAAAGGTGAAAGCAGCCATCCTAGAGGAACTTAGACTGACACCAGAAGAATACCTCTGGCGCCTCCAAACCGTGTCTAAAAGAAAAGACGAAGGGTGGACCCAATTCGCATCGAGGATGAGGGGTTATTTTACTTATTACCTCGAGGCGAAAGCGGCTGGCACTAAGCAGGACCTAGTTCAACGGATGGTCGCGGATCGGGTGACAAACAGACTGAGCAAGGACGGCTTGAAATATGTGATTTTGCGCAAGGGCGAGGGATGGATGAAGGCCACACGAGATAGGCAAAATTCTTCAGACGTTCGAGGAGGCTGAGGGGAAGGGTTGCCTCGCCAAGGTTGTGAAGATCATCCAGCTGCTACGAGTGCCAAAAAGACACTTGGCAAGGAACTGCCCGACTAGGAAACCAAAGCCAGGAGCCCAACCTACAGCTATGTCAAAGGGACCGCGCATCCACTCTGTAGAAGCGGGAAACGAAGCGATGCCACCCGATGACTCGGGGTCATTGGTGGCAAAGATGGAACCTGGGTCACCGCAGGGGGCCCCCGTACTTCCAGCCTGCAGCGGGTCGAGATAGACCGCACTGGCGTCCCGACGAGTGCTATCCTCAACACGGGGTGCGAGATAACCGTCGTGCGAGAAAGCATGTTGCCGACGAGCGAGGGGAATCCGTCGGGATCGATGAAGTTGATTTCGGCTTTCGGACAGGCAGAAACCGCCAAGCTTGCTCGCTTGCCGCTGCCGCTGTGCCACGACGAATCGATCGTGGACGGCACACAAGTCAACATGTCTGTCAACATGTGCATGTTGACAGACGAGCTCGACCTTGGGGTAGGCTGTCTTTTGACGGGGGAGGACCGGGAGCAACTCTTGGGAGGTGCCGGGTTGTCTCCAGCGTCTCAGTGGGAAGCTTCGGCAAAGTCGGGTGTCGGCCGAGACGGTGGCGGGGAACACGAAAAGTATGAAGTTCTCACGGCATTCATGTAAACGCCGTCCCTAGCCGCGTTTACATGAATGTGACTTAAGCGCGACTCCAATCATCTTTTGAATGAAGCAGACACGGCAACATTTACATGAATGCGCACTAAGCCCTACGCGAAGGTGGCGCCACGCCGTGACAAAGATCAAAGTTAAAGCTGCATTTCCAGCCCCGGCCGCACCACGTCACCACGTTTTCCGGTGCATCACACGTGAAAGCCTTTCGACACTTTCAACGAGCGTAAAGATTGTGCCCGCTGCCTTTGGTGCTGTGCAAGAAGTTGCGAGACGGAAGAAACCCAAGCGTTTTGGACTCTGTTGAAATATAAGTTCATGGTCCCTTTAAATCTACCACCACTACTACACCGTGTACCAAAGAGCAAATCAAATGATCAGCTAATACAGACCAAAAGTGCCTGGTCGGCCAGTCTCCTAGTATTTCGTCAGGTAGGTTAGCAATGTTTATATAGTTGGCTGGCTTTTTCTTTTTTTTTTCTTAGACTTTTTCTTTTTCAGTAAAGCTATATGGACAAGCTAGTGCAACTCGACCGGAAATCGCTATACGCATGACGCCAGATAGATGGACGGATGGATACGTCTGGAGCCTTCGAATCAGGCGGCGACTCGTGCTACCTAGCGGTGGCGCCGCTAGGTAGCGCATCCTTTGATGGACGCGCCCTCTGACATTGTCTGCGGCGAACCACTGCGTGATTTTTGACATTTTGGTAATACATTGCGTGTTTCTAAAAGATTAATTTAATTTAAAAACAGTAACTAAGGCAGTTCTCGAGCCCAAGGAACTGGCGATTATGGAGTCAAGTGTAGAATCAGTGCAATCAGGCATATCCTAAGCTGTAAAGCGAAACCAAAACAGTGGACAAGAAACATGCATTGTGTGGAGCTGCAGCCAGCCGAGGAAATTGAAGATCAGCGTTGCGGGGGTGATGCGAAATTGAGTCCAGGCGTCGACGGGACGCTTTATGAAAACCCTCTACCTCGAAGAAGAGACCCGGCTTCGATCATGGCGGGAACGACCAAGGCCAGAGACGACGGAGGGGTTGGCAAAATGCAGCGACCGTGGAAGGCGGGTGTTTTTGGAGGAAACGCCCTTTAAATCGCTGAAAGAAGCTAAAGCAGCACAATATGTCTTCACGCTGTGCGCGCAGATTGAGGCTACCCAAGAGGTGCTAACGCAGGCAGTGAAACACGAACGCGAAGAGACAGGGAATATAGAGACATAACACCGTGCAGTGCTTCAAGAGGAAATCTACGCGAGAAAACAGATGGAGGCGGAGTTGAGAGAAGCTCTGGAAGAAGAAAAAACAGCAAGAAGGAAAGCAGAGACAGAAACAATGAAAGAAAGAGACAAGAGGAAAGAAGCAGAGAAGTGCCTTGCAGATATGGAGGTGAATCGAGATACTGAAGCGCATCCGAAACAGACGTGTAGCTTAAACAAAGACGACCAGGAAGAGGTACCCGGAGCCAAAGATCCAAAACAAAGGAATGCAGCAACAACGCCACCAGTGCAGCGAGGGTCGGGGCCAAACACAGCAGGACGAAGGCAAAGAAATCTTCCCCAGAAGAGCAGCAGCTGAAACCCGCAACAGAAAGAGGTAGCGAAGGGAACCGACGAACAGATGAAGACACAAGAGAGTGTGATCCTGGTAGGCAACTCAAATATGAGGGGGCTAAAAGTACTTCTCCTGGACAGGCTCAACCGGGACCGCGGGGCACAAGGAACCACCTTGCCAGGAGCAAAAATACGGGACATAATGGAGGCTGCAGAGAACCGACGCTCCCAAACACCGGAGCACATCTTGAGGGACATCCAGGGTGGCCTCAACAGTGTTCTGAATGGAGAGGACCCAAGTGAAGCTGCAAGGAGCATGATGAAACGAGTGGAAAGGTGGCACCAGCAGTCCCCCACAAGCCGCCTCTGCATCTGCTCGGTCCCCTTCTCGAAGCAAGAGGTGTGGAGGTGGGAGCCAACATGGCTGCCGTAAGCAAAGCCCTTATCCAGGAATGCAGAAACCTGGGCCAGAGAGCGGAGTTTGTCAACACATACTGGACGCTGCGAGACCTGCCAGCCAGGGCAAGGGACGGCATCCAAGACACGCCAGAAGCAGCCCAGGCCGTTGGCGAGCAGCTGGCCAAGCAGGTAACAGCTTTTTTGGGAGGGAGCCCCTGCCGGGCCAGAGGAAACAACCCCCGACATACCGTAAAAACCCGCATACAGTCGAGCCCACTTATAACGGCCGCAGATATAACGAACGCTCGCTTAGTACGAACAAGGGTGGTGCTACCGTCAAAATATACATTGGGGCAATGGCACAGTGTCTCACATAGAACGAACTGTTGCGGCCTCACCACTCGGTTAGAGCGAACGCGAAGCTGTCGGGCCCCCGTAGTTGACCGAGCCGGCGGTGCTTAACGCGGTTTCGCTCGACTGCGAACCCGCGGCAGACGAACTTCGCCCACGGAGCGTGTCCCGGACGCTCCTTTGCGGAGAAAATAAAGAAAAAAAGAAAAAGCGCGTTGAAAAATGAAAACGAAAAAGCGCGCGCGCGCGGTAACGAAAGAGAAAGTGGCGCCGCCCGCGTCGTCGGGATGCATCCACGTGATCTGCGTCGACCAATCCGGAAAGTTCGGCGCCTGCTCTACCCGCTTTACCGGCCCAAACCGGTTCTCCATTCGTTGCTGCTCCGTTGCCACCCCGGACCGCGGATATTGAGCTGTCGATTCTTTCTAAGCGATGGCACTGCGTTGACATCGTTGCCGCATTCGTGCTCTTCCCAGATCGGGGATTTGAAGGTTGCCTCAACGCGCGAGTCCAAGGGCTTGACTTGCGCCTGGTGCGATGGCGGACTGTATGCCGACCTCTTCAGGTGCTAAAAGGAAAGCAGTCGACATTGCAACGAAGATGGCCATTGTTAATGAACTTGCTCAAGGTGCAAAAAACGGCGATTTGGTCAAGAAGTACGGACTGTCGAAATCGACCATTTCGACCATTGCTAAGGACAAGGAAAAGATTCTTGGTGCTACCGTGAATGCCAACCCGACAAGAAAGCGCCTTCGGAAGGCGACCTACGCGGACGTTGAGGACGCACTGCTGAAGTGGTTCGCTGACGCCCGGTCTCGCAACGTTCCGATCAGTGGACCGCTGATGCTCTCCAAGGCTAACGACTTCGCCTTCCTTTTGGACTTTCCCGATTTCAGCCCAGGCAATGGATGGCTCCACCGGTTTAAGGCTCGCCACGGAATTGTTTTCAAGGCGGTCGTCGGCGAGGCCGCGTCTGTAAACAACGAGGACGTCGATGCATGGCTTTTCGACAACCTCCCAACAATTGCGAGCTATGCTCCACGGGACGTTTACAATGCCGACGAGACTGCGTTGTTTTATCAGATGTTGCCATCTAAAACGCATGCCTTGAAAGGCGACAAGTGCACGGGAGGTAAGAACAGCAAGTTGCGGATAACCGTTCTTCTCTGTGCCAATATGGACGGCAGTGACCGGCGGCTACCTTTTGTTATTGGCAAGTCACGTAAGCCGCGATGCTTTGGAAGCTACGTGCTCGTACGCTACAGGAACAATACGAAAGCCTGGATGAGCCGCGACTTATTCGCCGAGTGGCTTGTCGAGTTTGACCGCGACATGGCACGAAAAAACAGGAAGGTCCTGCTCGTGCTGGATAACTGTGCGGCGCACCATGTGCAGCTTTCCTTGAGTGCGGTGACAGTACTCTTCTTGCTTCCCAATGCAACCTGCAAAATTCAGCCCCTGGATATGGGCATTATTCATGCGTTCAAGGTGCAGTGATGGAAGTGCCATTTGATCTTTTGGAGCAGGCCTTGTAGCAGGCAAAATGCTGTTTTGGAGCAGGCAGTGGCCCTTTTGGAGCAGGGTCCGGCATATGTTGGCATATTACTTGAAAATGAAATAATGCTGCACTGATATATAAAGCCCATCTCTATTATTGGAACACAGCGCCTGTCGCCTTTTTAAGACAAGATATAGAAGATTCAACAAAGTAAACACAAGAAAAACATTTTTTTAAATAAAGTTTATCTGCTTGTCAGATAAAAAAAATACAATTAAATATGTCACACTGTGTTCTGATGGTACAGTATATTTAGTTTTATCAGCCTGCGCTTCTTTTAAGGTATCTGCAGCAGCATCTAACGACCCTCACTGTTGTGGAATGTTCTATACTCTTTTTCACCCCAACTTGTGCACCGGAGGCTCCACCTCTACAGGCCGCGCATTGGCCAGTCACCGTCGCACCACCACGAAGCGCTCCTCCGCCATTTTTGAATCAAATATAAACAAAAAGGTGTCTACAAAGAAAAAGTTCTATACGAGCGTCGTAATCGTGATAATCCAATCATCTTAAATAGGGCTTATTATGTAGCACGTTTTGAGCTATAATTTTTCATATGTCCAAATTTATTGGTGTGATTCTTTTTAAAATACGAATCGCACGCAGTCGCTGTGTGGTGACTGAGGCCCTACTGCCTGCGTTCGTTTGTTCACGGAAGAGTGAGTCGTTCACAAACAGAATTGCTTTCTTAATAAATACAGCACTCCCGACTTGGCTAACATCTTCTCTCAAATAAAACAATTGTACCGTCAAACTGTCCACTTAAACGGCGCAAGACTTGCAGCCTGAGTGTCTATTTCTTTACTTCTGTTGAATTTACGAACGCGTCCGGTTAACTCGGTGACGTCATGTTGTTGTTGTAGTCGGGGAATCGAATGCTCGACGCGCTCGGCCCGATTGCGTTCTTCTTCTGCGTGTTCAGATATTTTTTACAACTTTATCGTTCTGTTTTATTATTCAGCGTATTTCCTTTGTGGATATCGTTGAGGTAGTGTCCATGGCTCCATCTCCACCGCCGTCGAGACGTAAGCCAGCCGCCACGACACCTATAAATTTGTGGAAGAAGCATCGGCAAGGACGCAAGCTCTCGAGCGATTGCAAGCAGATGGTTCTTTCCGTGTACGCCAAGCTGCGAGAACAATACCCGGACAGGTTGAGGAACGACTTATACCAGCTGACGTCTGAGTATACTGGCGTCGGAGCACGGACAGTTGTTGCCATAAAGAAGGAAGCCATCACGAATTCCGGGCTCCTTCGAACTCCAACTGGTAAGCGCCCAAAGTCGGTTGGCACCCGTCGTCGCCTGGTCCAGTACGACTCTTTTGTGCTGTCTGCGTTGCGGTCCTGCGTGCACGGCTTCTTTCGAAGGAACGAAACCCCGACCGTCACGAAGATACGCGAAGCCCTCATTGAAGCGCTGAAGGATGATGAGGTCGCCGTGGAACCGAGTCCATCGACTGTGTACCGTCTTTTGCATGACATTGGGTTCGAGCTGCAGAAGAGGAGTCGCAACTCTCTTCTCATTGAGAAGGACGACATCCTTGTGTGGCGTGCGAAGTACCTCCGCTCAATCCTGAAGTTTCGAGCAGAGGGTAAGGCGATCTATTATCTCGACGAAACGTGGGTCAACGCCGGACACACCGTCAACAAGATCTGGGTCGACACGACGGTGCGTTCTGCCAGAGACGCAGGAAATCGCGGCCTCAGCACCGGTCTCAAAAATCCATCTGGCAAAGGCAGCAGACTGATTGTCACTCACGTTGGGGGTGACCAAGGCTTTGTGGAAGGTTGCCTCGACATTTTTCATGGAGTGAAGTCGGGCGATTACCACGACGAGATGGATGGCAACAGGTTTGAACATTGGTTTGACTTGTTCCTGACCAAGGTAGAGCCAGGAAGCGTTATTGTAATGGATAACGCTTCCTACCACTCAAGACGTGTGGAGTGTGTCCCCACGAAATCTTCAACCAAGAGTGTCATCCAAGAATGGCTAAGCTCAAAGGGAATTGACTGGGACAAAGACATGCTCAAGGTGGAACTAATTTCTTTAGTCTCCCAAGTGCGACACAAGTTCCTCAGCTACCGAGTGGACACACGTGCTGAAACTGTTGGGTGCACGGTTCTTAGGCTGCCCCCTTATCATTGTGAGCTGAATCCCATTGAGCTTATCTGGGGGCAAGTGAAGAATGAGGTTGCACGAAGCAACTCGTCTTTCAAACTAAAAGATGTGAAGGTGCTTCTAGAGCAGGCAATCAAGAATGTCACGAAAGACAACTGGACCGCTGCTATACAGCATGTTAAGAAGATGGAAAAGCAGTTCTGGGAGAATGACAGCCTGTCGGACAGAGAGGTTGCACCAATCATCATCGAAATCAATGCCGGAGATGTCAGCGACGACTCCTATGAAGATGAAAGCTGCGATGAAGTTGTCTCTGGATCAGGCCAGCCACACATTCCAGGTGTGGAGCCACTTAATATGTAAGCAGTGTGGCAAAGTATTTCTTCCATTGTGCTCTCCGGGAACTGCTGGAGGCCCACGTGAAGCCTTCTCTGCGTATAAGGCGGCCTGCCTGTGTGGGCTGACTCCCGAGATCTGGTATGCAACCCTGCCTCTCCGAAAACGGCTGCAGCAACACGACGAGGCGGCTTCGGAAGCCCACTTGAAGCGTTCTCTGAAAACAAGGCGGCCTGCCTGTATGGGCTGACACTCGACATCTGGTATGCAACCCTGCCTCTCCGAGAACTGCTGCAGCAACACGACGAGGTGGCTTCGGAGGCCCACTTGAAGAGTTCTCCGAAAACAAGGCGGCCTGCCTGTGTTGGCTGACTCTCGACATCTGGTATGCAACCCTGCCTCTCCGAGAACGGCTGCAGCAACACGACGAGGCGGCTTCGGAAGCCTACGTGAAGCCTTCACTGAAAACAAGGCGGCCTGCCTGTGTGGGCTGACTCTCAACATCTGGTATGCAACCCTGCCTCTCCGAGAACTGCTGCAGCAACACGACGAGGCGGCTTCGGAGGCCCACTTGAAGAGTTCTCCGAAAACAAAGCGGCCTGCCTGTGTTGGCTGACTCTCGACATCTGGTATGCAACCCTGCCTCTCCGAGAACGGCTGCAGCAACACGACGAGGCGGCTTCGGAGGCCCACTTGAAGAGTTCTCTGAAAGCAAGGCGGCCTGCCTGTGTGGGCTGACTCTCAACATCTGGTATGCAACCCTGCCTCTCCGAGAACTGCTGCAGCAACACGACGAGGCGGCTTCGGAGGCCCACTTGAAGAGTTCTCCGAAAACAAGGCGGCCTGCCTGTGTTGGCTGACTCTCGACATCTGGTATGCAACCCTGCCTCTCCGAGAACTGCTGCAGCAACACGACGAGGCGGCTTCGGAGGCCCACCTGAAGAGTTCTCTGAAAGCAAGGCGGCCTGCCTGTGTGGGCTGACTCTCGACATCTGGTATGCAACCCTGCCTCTCCGAGAGCGGCTGCAGCAACACGACGAGGCGGCTTCGGAAGCCTACGTGAAGCCTTCTCTGAAAGCAAGGCGGCCTGCCTGTGTGGGCTGACTCTCGACATCTGGTATGCAACCCTGCCTCTCCGAGAACTGCTGCAGCAACACGACGAGGCGGCTTCGGAGGCCCACTTGAAGCGTTCTCTGAAAACAAGGCGGCCTGCCTGTGTTGGCTGACTCTCGACATCTGGTATGCAACCCTGCCTCTCCGAGAGCGGCTGCAGCAACACGACGAGGCGGCTTCGGAAGCCTACGTGAAGCCTTCTCTGAAAGCAAGGCGGCCTGCCTGTGTGGGCTGACTCTCGACATCTGGTATGCAACCCTGCCTCTCCGAGAGCGGCTGCAGCAACACGACGAGGCGGCTTCGGAAGCCTACGTGAAACCTTCTCTGAAAGCAAGGCGGCCTGCCTGTGTGGGCTGACTCTCGACATCTGGTATGCAACCCTGCCTCTCCGAGAACGGCTGCAGCAACACGACGAGGCTGCTTCGGAAGCCTATGTGAAGCCTTCTCTGAAAGCAAGGCGGCCTGTCTGTGTGGGCTGACTCTCGACATCTGGTATGCAACCCTGCCTCTCCGAGAGCGGCTGCAGCAACACGACGAGGCGGCTTCGGAAGCCTACGTGAAGCCTTCTCTGAAAGCAAGGCGGCCTGCCTGTGTGGGCTGACTCTCGACATCTGGTATGCAACCCTGCCTCTCCGAGAACGGCTGCAGCAACACGACAAGGCGGCTTCGGAAGCCTACGTGAAGCCTTCTCTGAAAGCAAGGCGGCCTGCCTGTGTGGGCTGACTCTCGACATCTGGTATGCAACCCTGCCTCTCCGAGAACGGCTGCAGCAACACGACGAGGCGACTTCGGAAGCCTACGTGAAGCCTTCTCTGAAAGCAAGGCGGCCTGCCTGTGTGGGCTGACTCTCGACATCTGCTGTGCAACCCTGCCTCTCCGAGAACGGCTGCAGCAACACGACGAGGCGGCTTCGGAGGCCCACTTGAAGAGTTCTCTGAAAACAAGGCGGCCTGCCTGTGTGGGCTGACTCTCGACATCTGTATGCAACCCTGCCTCTCCGAGAGCGGCTGCAGCAACACGACGAGGCGGCTTCGGAAGCCTACGTGAAGCCTTTTCTGAAAGCAAGGCGGCCTGCCTGTGTGGGCTGACTCTCGACATCTGGTATGCAACCTTGCTTCTCCAAGAGCGGCTGCAGCAACACGACGAGGCGGCTTCGGAAGCCTACGTGAAGCCTTCTCTGAAAGCAAGGCGGCCTGCCTGTGTGGGCTGACTCTCGACATCTGGTATGCAACCCTGCCTCTCCGAGAACGGCTGCAGCAACACGACGAGGCGGCTTCGGAGGCCCACTTGAAGAGTTCTCTGAAAGCAAGGCGGCCTGCCTGTGTGGGCTGACTCTCGACATCTGGTATGCAACCCTGCCTCTCCGAGAGCGGCTGCAGCAACACGACGAGGCGGCTTCGGAAGCCTACGTGAAACCTTCTCTGAAAGCAAGGCGGCCTGCCTGTGTGGGCTGACTCTCGACATCTGGTATGCAACCCTGCCTCTCCGAAAACGGCTGCAGCAACACGACGAGGCTGCTTCGGAAGCCTATGTGAAGCCTTCTCTGAAAGCAAGGCGGCCTGTCTGTGTGGGCTGACTCTCGACATCTGGTATGCAACCCTGCCTCTCCGAGAGCGGCTGCAGCAACACGACGAGGCGGCTTCGGAAGCCTACGTGAAGCCTTCTCTGAAAGCAAGGCGGCCTGCCTGTGTGGGCTGACTCTCGACATCTGGTATGCAACCCTGCCTCTCCGAGAACGGCTGCAGCAACACGACGAGGCGGCTTCGGAAGCCTACGTGAAGCCTTCTCTGAAAGCAAGGCGGCCTGCCTGTGTGGGCTGACTCTCGACATCTGGTATGCAACCCTGCCTCTCCGAGAACGGCTGCAGCAACACGACGAGGCGGCTTCGGAAGCCTACGTGAAGCCTTCTCTGAAAGCAAGGCGGCCTGCCTGTGTGGGCTGACTCTCGACATCTGGTGTGCAACCCTGCCTCTCCGAGAACGGCTGCAGCAACACGACGAGGCGGCTTCGGAGGCCCACTTGAAGAGTTCTCTGAAAACAAGGCGGCCTGCCTGTGTGGGCTGACTCTCGACATCTGTATGCAACCCTGCCTCTCCGAGAACGGCTGCAGCAACACGACGAGGCGGCTTCGGAGGCCCACTTGAAGAGTTCTCTGAAAACAAGGCGGCCTGCCTGTGTTGGCTGACTCTCGACATCTGGTATGCAACCCTGCCTCTCCGAGAGCGGCTGCAGCAACACGACGAGGCGGCTTCGGAAGCCTACGTGAAGCCTTTTCTGAAAGCAAGGCGGCCTGCCTGTGTGGGCTGACTCTCGACATCTGGTATGCAACCTTGCTTCTCCGAGAGCGGCTGCAGCAACACGACGAGGCGGCTTCGGAAGCCTACGTGAAGCCTTCTCTGAAAGCAAGGCGGCCTGCCTGTGTGGGCTGACTCTCGACATCTGGTATGCAACCCTGCCTCTCCGAGAACGGCTGCAGCAACACGACGAGGCGGCTTCGGAGGCCCACTTGAAGAGTTCTCCAAAAACAAGGCGGCCTGCCTGTGTGGGCTGACTCTCGACATCTGTATGCAACCCTGCCTCTCCGAGAACGGCTGCAGCAACACGACGAGACGGCTTCGGAAGCCTACATGAAGCCTTCTCTGAAAGCAAGGCGGCCTGCCTGTGTGGGCTGACTCTCAACATCTGGTATGCAACCCTGCCTCTCCGAGAACTGCTGCAGCAACACGACGAGGCGGCTTCGGAGGCCCACTTGAAGAGTTCTCCGAAAACAAGGCGGCCTGCCTGTGTTGGCTGACTCTCGACATCTGGTATGCAACCCTGCCTCTCCGAGAACTGCTGCAGCAACACGACGAGGCGGCTTCGGAGGCCCACCTGAAGAGTTCTCTGAAAGCAAGGCGGCCTGCCTGTGTGGGCTGACTCTCGACATCTGGTATGCAACCCTGCCTCTCCGAGAGCGGCTGCAGCAACACGACGAGGCGGCTTCGGAAGCCTACGTGAAGCCTTCTCTGAAAGCAAGGCGGCCTGCCTGTGTGGGCTGACTCTCGACATCTGGTATGCAACCCTGCCTCTCCGAGAACTGCTGCAGCAACACGACGAGGCGGCTTCGGAGGCCCACTTGAAGCGTTCTCTGAAAACAAGGCGGCCTGCCTGTGTTGGCTGACTCTCGACATCTGGTATGCAACCCTGCCTCTCCGAGAGCGGCTGCAGCAACACGACGAGGCGGCTTCGGAAGCCTACGTGAAGCCTTCTCTGAAAGCAAGGCGGCCTGCCTGTGTGGGCTGACTCTCGACATCTGGTATGCAACCCTGCCTCTCCGAGAGCGGCTGCAGCAACACGACGAGGCGGCTTCGGAAGCCTACGTGAAACCTTCTCTGAAAGCAAGGCGGCCTGCCTGTGTGGGCTGACTCTCGACATCTGGTATGCAACCCTGCCTCTCCGAGAACGGCTGCAGCAACACGACGAGGCTGCTTCGGAAGCCTATGTGAAGCCTTCTCTGAAAGCAAGGCGGCCTGTCTGTGTGGGCTGACTCTCGACATCTGGTATGCAACCCTGCCTCTCCGAGAGCGGCTGCAGCAACACGACGAGGCGGCTTCGGAAGCCTACGTGAAGCCTTCTCTGAAAGCAAGGCGGCCTGCCTGTGTGGGCTGACTCTCGACATCTGGTATGCAACCCTGCCTCTCCGAGAACGGCTGCAGCAACACGACAAGGCGGCTTCGGAAGCCTACGTGAAGCCTTCTCTGAAAGCAAGGCGGCCTGCCTGTGTGGGCTGACTCTCGACATCTGGTATGCAACCCTGCCTCTCCGAGAACGGCTGCAGCAACACGACGAGGCGGCTTCGGAAGCCTACGTGAAGCCTTCTCTGAAAGCAAGGCGGCCTGCCTGTGTGGGCTGACTCTCGACATCTGCTGTGCAACCCTGCCTCTCCGAGAACGGCTGCAGCAACACGACGAGGCGGCTTCGGAGGCCCACTTGAAGAGTTCTCTGAAAACAAGGCGGCCTGCCTGTGTGGGCTGACTCTCGACATCTGTATGCAACCCTGCCTCTCCGAGAGCGGCTGCAGCAACACGACGAGGCGGCTTCGGAAGCCTACGTGAAGCCTTTTCTGAAAGCAAGGCGGCCTGCCTGTGTGGGCTGACTCTCGACATCTGGTATGCAACCTTGCTTCTCCAAGAGCGGCTGCAGCAACACGACGAGGCGGCTTCGGAAGCCTACGTGAAGCCTTCTCTGAAAGCAAGGCGGCCTGCCTGTGTGGGCTGACTCTCGACATCTGGTATGCAACCCTGCCTCTCCGAGAACGGCTGCAGCAACACGACGAGGCGGCTTCGGAGGCCCACTTGAAGAGTTCTCTGAAAGCAAGGCGGCCTGCCTGTGTGGGCTGACTCTCGACATCTGGTATGCAACCCTGCCTCTCCGAGAGCGGCTGCAGCAACACGACGAGGCGGCTTCGGAAGACTACGTGAAACCTTCTCTGAAAGCAAGGCGGCCTGCCTGTGTGGGCTGACTCTCGACATCTGGTATGCAACCCTGCCTCTCCGAGAACGGCTGCAGCAACACGACGAGGCTGCTTCGGAAGCCTATGTGAAGCCTTCTCTGAAAGCAAGGCGGCCTGTCTGTGTGGGCTGACTCTCGACATCTGGTATGCAACCCTGCCTCTCCGAGAGCGGCTGCAGCAACACGACGAGGCGGCTTCGGAAGCCTACGTGAAGCCTTCTCTGAAAGCAAGGCGGCCTGCCTGTGTGGGCTGACTCTCGACATCTGGTATGCAACCCTGCCTCTCCGAGAACGGCTGCAGCAACACGACGAGGCGGCTTCGGAAGCCTACGTGAAGCCTTCTCTGAAAGCAAGGCGGCCTGCCTGTGTGGGCTGACTCTCGACATCTGGTATGCAACCCTGCCTCTCCGAGAACGGCTGCAGCAACACGACGAGGCGGCTTCGGAAGCCTACGTGAAGCCTTCTCTGAAAGCAAGGCGGCCTGCCTGTGTGGGCTGACTCTCGACATCTGGTGTGCAACCCTGCCTCTCCGAGAACGGCTGCAGCAACACGACGAGGCGGCTTCGGAGGCCCACTTGAAGAGTTCTCTGAAAACAAGGCGGCCTGCCTGTGTGGGCTGACTCTCGACATCTGTATGCAACCCTGCCTCTCCGAGAACGGCTGCAGCAACACGACGAGGCGGCTTCGGAGGCCCACTTGAAGAGTTCTCTGAAAACAAGGCGGCCTGCCTGTGTTGGCTGACTCTCGACATCTGGTATGCAACCCTGCCTCTCCGAGAGCGGCTGCAGCAACACTACGAGGCGGCTTCGGAAGCCTACGTGAAGCCTTTTCTGAAAGCAAGGCGGCCTGCCTGTGTGGGCTGACTCTCGACATCTGGTATGCAACCTTGCTTCTCCGAGAGCGGCTGCAGCAACACGACGAGGCGGCTTCGGAAGCCTACGTGAAGCCTTCTCTGAAAGCAAGGCGGCCTGCCTGTGTGGGCTGACTCTCGACATCTGGTATGCAACCCTGCCTCTCCGAGAACGGCTGCAGCAACACGACGAGGCGGCTTCGGAGGCCCACTTGAAGAGTTCTCCAAAAACAAGGCGGCCTGCCTGTGTGGGCTGACTCTCGACATCTGTATGCAACCCTGCCTCTCCGAGAACGGCTGCAGCAACACGACGAGACGGCTTCGGAAGCCTACATGAAGCCTTCTCTGAAAGCAAGGCAGCCTGCCTGTGTGGGCTGACTCTCGACATCCGGTATGCAACCCTGCCTCTCCGAGAGCGGCTGCAGCAACACGACGAGGCGGCTTCGGAAGCCTATGTGAAGCCTTCTCTGAAAGCAAGGCGGCCTGTCTGTGTGGGCTGACTCTCGACATCTGTATGCAACCCTGCCTCTCCGAGAACGGCTGCAGCAACACGACGAGACGGCTTCGGAAGCCTACGTGAAGCCTTCTCTGAAAGCAAGGCGGCCTGTCTGTGTGGGCTGACTCTCGACATCTGGTGTGCAACCCTGCCTCTCCGAGAACGGCTGCAGCAACACGACGAGGCAGCTTCGGAGGCCCACTTGAAGAGTTCTCCAAAAACAAGGCGGCCTGCCTGTGTGGGCTGACTCTCGACATCTGTATGCAACCCTGCCTCTCCGAGAACGGCTGCAGCAACACGACGAGACGGCTTCGGAAGCCTACGTGAAGCCTTCTCTGAAAGCAAGGCGGCCTGTCTGTGTGGGCTGACTCCCGACATCTGGTATGCAACCCTGCCTCTCCGAGAACGGCTGCAGCAACACGACGAGGCGGCTTCGGAAGCCTACGTGAAGCCTTCTCTGAAAGCAAGGCGGCCTTGTCTGTGTGGGCTGACTCCCGACATCTGGTATGCAACCCTGCCTCTCCGAGAACGGCGGCAGCAACACGACGAGGCGGCTTCGGAAGCCTACGTGAAGCCTTCTCTGAAAGCAAGGCGGCCTTGTCTGTGTGGGCTGACTCCCGACATCTGGTATGCAACCCTGCCTCTCCGAGAACGGCTGCAGCAACACGACGAGGCGGCTTCGGAAGCCTACGTGAAGCGTTCTCTGAAAACAAGGCGGCCTGCCTGTGTGGACTAACTCTCGTCATCTTGATTGAAGCCCTGCCACTTCAAGAACTGTTGCAGCAACACGACGAGTCGGCTCCGTTATGTTGCACAGAAATATTAAACACCGAGCCATGTTCAAGACGTCGTTCCATTCCCTTCTCGTCTCCCAGGCTAATATTGCGGGATTTAGCATGTCTTCAGCTTACACCGGCTTGTGTGCACGCATCTGCTAGTTCCTCTTAGATTGAATCTTTATTTAGGCAACAACATACAAACAGTCGTTGCCCAAGAGCTGACACAAAAGGCAAACAGAATTGCCTCACGAGGCGCCGCCCCCCCCCTCCCCCCCGCTCCCCCTCCCAATCACAAACATCATACACACTTGTCGTACACAATATAACAGCATAATAAGGGTACAGCAAAGGTTACAGAATAGACTTGCACAGCAGAATTCAATTTTAGAACACCCCTGGCCCCGAACACGCCAGAAATGCAGTTCGTTGAATGCAGAGTACACAGGAAGTGCCCGAGGTCTAATTGAACAGTGCAGGTCTACAGAATTTGCTTGTGTTACCAGTTTTTGGCTCATGAGCTTACATCACATTGTAAACCTAGGACACAGGACAAACACGAAAGGGCCTTTTAGTGTTTGTCCTGTGTTCATCCTAGGGATGTACAAAATACGAACTTCAAGAAGGTTATGAGTCGCAAAGATGCAGGGCTGTGGCACTGCAAACAAAAGCTGCCACAAGTACATTCGCTATACACAAATGCATGCTGGTGCTGTCCCAGAAATATTTTATAGTGATTCAAAGGATTAGACCTGCAATGAAGTGACATAGTTCCGTACTAAAATAAGTGGATGTGGGGCGGTCAGTTATAGTGCCCAGATGTAGTACAGCTGCATCTGTTTTCTCGAAGGTAAGAGAACTGGGAACAAACAATGCAAGCATTGTAACAGGAAACTGTTTTGGGCAGTACAGTACAATACCGAAATTGTTCGTTTTAGGGGGTTTTACCATGGGGGAGGGGGGAAAGAGAACAACCAATGCTGTCTATATCCACCATTTGATCATACAATTTTTTGACTTCGAATGCTACATGTCATCGCAGCAAAAAAGCAGGGGCTAGAGGAGCTGTGGACAGTGGCCTGCAATGAACACAGAACATGAACCAGAGCTACTATGAATGTGGTATGCTCCTTGTTACCAACAATAAACCTTGTAGATATACTTGCAGTTTTCTTGTTGACTGATTATATTACTATAACTGCTCATATTAAACCAACAATATTGTATAACTGCTCATATTAGACCACAATTCTCACCACTCCACATTCCCAGCTTTGATGCAGTCGACTTCAGCTGCAGAAAACACGTTTTACACTATTTTGAGAATCTGCTGAGTAATCCGCCTGTTACAGCAATCTGGCACTTTACCAGTCATTTCCAAATGCTGTCGGACATCTCGCATATGCCTATCGCGGTGCAGCAGAGAGCCGTTCGCGGGCGTGGTATTTGATGCTGGAGAGACTGAAATCGCAAGCTACCAGTTCAAGAAGCAAACAATATAAACTTTTTCAACAAAACCGCGACCGTAACGTAAGGGCATGTCACATACCAGGCAACATAAAAAGCGCGAATGTTGCGCGGCAGCGAAGTTGCAAACGCGGTCCGCATGCCCGATTGAAAGCGATGGCGACGAAGCGCGACGATAGCTGCAAATCATGTTTTCTATGCATCACATTTCCTTGCAACTGTTGAGATGCCGGCCAGTGCGGTTTGATAGCACAGACTCCCGCTCTTTCGCGAGCGACCTGAGCGACCGCTACGAATACGCACGCCACAAACCTGCTTGCAACCCGCTGGCTGAATCAACTGTCAACATGCACTCTGACTCCTCCCAGTGGGAGTGCGGGTGAGGACACCCGGCACTCTGGTTGGTTGGCGCACTGATACAATTCTCTTTGAGGAGAATTCGCCGGTGCACAAGTTGAGGTGAAAAAGAGTATAGTTCAGATTAGAGTTGTCTTTCGGGCAGCAGCTTCAAATATTGCGGTATCTGATATTCGCTTCAAAAATTCCGATTCATTTTCGATGTGCTGGCGAAGTCACGATCGGACCACGGCGAGTTAACCCATTGAGTGCGCTCCTTGGCATGCACGAACGCGCTGCAGAGAAGCGACACCCTCGGGGCAGACACCGCAGTCGCGCAAGTCGCGCAGTGCTTTGTGCTCCGAAAAGGACAATGAGGCTTTACCAGCACTACATCCAGAGTTTGGTGCAACTAAACTATACTTCGTTTCAGCTTCGGTGTGAGCGCAGCCGAAGCTACAAGCGCGCGCATGGAGCCCGTAACGCTGCCCACACTGCACGTGCCCACGCACGAGTCAGGAATGCACAGAGCATTGGGCTCGCGCTAGCTTTGACTTCGCTGGTAGCTAGCGCAAGGGGACAGGGCGGGCCTAGGGTGCCTTCATGTGCGCTTTGCTTAGGGTTACAGTGTTCTAGAGAGGGTTGTAGTGGCAAGAGCGGCGGCTGCTTTGTGAAGATTTTGCGCGTAGACGACACCATGGCGCTGCTGTTCTGTGCCCTAGGAGCGCGCCCCCGTCAGCCCCATCATCAGCGCTGTTCGGCGCTTACTACTGTGGTTTGACTGGAGCTTTTCGCGGTGTGAAACAACTGCTAATGTAGTTCTGTATACTCCGTTTCACCTTACGTTGTACCGCAGCGAAGGCTGGAAGCGCGAGCTCATAACGTTGACAGCTGCCCTTACTGCACGAGAGCTTGTGCCGCCGAGATCTGCCCCAGAGCAAGGGGCTCGTGCTTATAGCATTTCCTGCGGTACACCATAAAAATCCTAGTTCAGCCTTTGGACTAATGCCTCTAGAGTGTGTGCTATCCTCTACTTGAAATATTTGCGTGTTTTGAGGAAGAGTATTTAATTAATATCGACTCCCCCCCCCCCAGTACTGACAGATCGTTCAGCAACACTATCACTTGGGCTGCAGGCTTAATAGCGGCGAAAGAAGTTCTACGGTGCTACATTTTGGAGAAGCGTACCGCGTCTCCCTCGTCGTCTTCTTCGTTCATCGCACACGTGCCATTAATTCTCCTAGGGCACAGAACTCCAGCGCCACGCGCGGTATCTACGTCGACCGTCTTCACGCGCTTCATTGTAAGCGGGCGCCGCTCTTGCCACTACACCCTCTAGAACACTGTACTTAGGGTGGAGACATCCGGCCATTTTGACCCACACTTTTATTTTCATTTTTTGTTCAGAAGCGCGTGAAAGAGCGTGCCCCTGCACGCGTTTGTGGCGCTGACTGTGCTATGGCGACATTTTGTCCCACGTTGATTTCTTTGTATTTTTCCCGTGAGCGCGTGCTGTCGGCATCGGGTATAACAATGGTTGGCATCACCCTAAACAGAAGGACATTGAGGCACCCTAGGCGGGCCAACATTGAAAACATCCACAAGCTCGGCCTTTTTTTTTTTAATAGGCTGCTCAGTGGGATGGTTTTTCGCTTAGCCTCTGCGGCTTTGGTCTCAGATGTTGCTAACGTTGTTCCTTTCAATGATGATGATGATAATGCGCCCTCGCAGTTTCGGTTTGCGTAACAGTTGCGGCGCGGAAAATACCGCGGAACCGCCACGCGCTCCGATAAGACTTCGATTTTTATTTTTTATTGCTACATCTCATCTCGGCGCAGGCATGGCGAAATTCTTCGGTAAAATGACAATTTGGCGCTACATGTAGCAGGATTGCGTCCTTGGCGCAATTTGGCGCAATTGGCGCAGCACTTCCATCACTGAAGGTATGCTACCGGCGGCGCGTCATCCAACGCTTGTTGATCGCAATTGATCGGCCAGATGCCGCCATGCCGGTTCGCATCAGCTTGCTTGCCGCCGTGGAGATGTTGAAGGCGGCGTGGATGGAACTCACCGCGGAGTGCATAGCAAATTGCTTCCGCAAGGCGGGTTTTATGGGCCCAGGCACCGAGGACGCCATAGATCACCCACAGGAAGGCCGGTCGCACGAGGACTTGTGGCAACGCGTCGTTGACACGCAGCTGGCCGGACCTGACGTTGCCTGGGACGATTTCGTTTCTGCTGATGACGACACCGACATCGCGGAGCCGTGCACTGACGAAGCTATTGTGCGTGAAGTGCGAGCCCTTCCCGACTGCCCAGAGACCGACGAGGACGATGACGAGGATGCTGCTCTACCGCCGGTTGCTGTGAACGCTTCAACCGCGATCGGTTACATCGCGTCGCTTAAGGAACTCGTGTGCAGCAGAGGTCTTGGTGATGAACATATTACCGCGCTGGAAAAATTAGAAACGGCAGTGATGCGATCAGCTTTGAAGAAGCAGACTTGCATCATGGACTTTTTTCAAAAATAAAGTTAACTTTCTTCTCGCTTGCTCTTTTTGCCTGTATTATAGGTGGTCCACTTACTACGAACTTTGGATACAACGAACAAATGCCGCGTGGCGATCAAGTTCGTTATAAGTGGGCTCGACTGTATAGCCCGGGTTTCTTTCTAAATTTTAAGGTGCGAAATTTCGGCCACATACAATATGCGGATCTCAAAACTTTTCGGCCCAAATTCACAGTTTTGGTTTCGATTTCGGCATTGGGCGGTGCTATCATCATCATTAGGTGTCTGCGCGCTTCTGCGTTAGGTAGCGTTAGTGGCGTTGGTGGCGATAGTCCTAGAGACCTACAGGACAGGCGTGCAACAGTGGCCATTGCAATCACTTGGCGCACATCACGACGGCCACAATTTTCTGTGATTTTACACCATGTCAGGACCGCGCAGGCAGTACTCGGCTGCCTTTAAAAGAAAAGTTATTTCTGCTGCCGAAACCATCGGCAACTGTGCTGCGGAGCGGCAGTTCGACGTGAACGAGCGGAGCATTCGCGGTTGGCGGAACCAGAAGGAAGCCCTTTTTGCATGCAGCGGCCAGAGAAAAAGTTTCCCGGAACCGAAAAATGGAGCGTTTCCCGAAGTGGAACGAGAACTGACGGTCTTTGTTCGGAAGCAACGAGCTGCACATCTCGCGGTGAACATCGAGCTGCTGCAAGCAAAGGCAAGGGAGATCGCTCGAGACAAAGGCATTCAGCGGGCGGACTTCAAGGCAAGCAAGCATTGGGTGTCTCGCTTCATGCGCCGCGCTGGGTTCTCCCTACGTCGGCGTACGTCAATCTCGCAGAAGCTGCCAGAAAGCTACGAAGAGTTGCTTGTGGCTTTTCAGAAGCACGTGATTTCTTTGCGAAAGGCAGTCCCCTTCCAGCTGGGCCAGATCGGCAACGCTGACCAGATGCCGGTGTACCTCGATATGCCCTCGGCTCTAACGGTGCATCAAAAAGGCTCCAGGCAAGTTACCGTGCGATCAACTGGGAACGAGAAAACGCGGGTAACTGTAATGTTGTCCTGCACGGCAGACGGTCGCAAGCTGCCACCCTACGTGGTGTTCAAACGAAAGACGCTGCCGAAGGGGGAGAAGTTCCCAAAAAATGTTGTCATCCGCTGCCAGGACAAGGGGTGGATGGACGAATCGCTAGTGCTGGACTGGATATAAAGTCCGTGTGGTGTCGACGGCCCGGAGCACTGCTGGGGTTCCCATCGATGCTTGTGCTCGACGTGTTTCGGCGTCATCTGGCGGACTCCGTGAAGCGACTGCTGTGCGACTCCCGCACCGAGCTCGTCGTCATCCCGGGAGGGATGACATCCCAGATGCAGCCACTTGATGTGTGCATTAATAAGCCGTTTAGGGACCACATCAGGCGCCTGTAGATGGAGTGGATGAGGTCCGGAGAGTTGGAAGTGACCCCTGCCGGACGGCTAGAACGGGCCTCGCCAGCTCTGCTCTGCGCATGGATCGCCGAGGCGTGGACCTGCATTCCCGAGGCGCTGGTTTGTCGTGCCTTTAAAAAGTGCTCCATTTCAAATGCGCTTGATGGCACGGAAGATGAGGTGCTGTGGGAGGACATTTCCGACAAGGGAACTTCGGAAGAGAGTGCGTCAGATGAGGACGACGAATAAGGTGTAATGTAAATAAATGCATTTTTCTGTTATTCTTCAACTATATTCGCGTGAAAACATTTTTTCTCGCGTTTTCTATCCCCGAATTACACCTCGGACTATATGCGGGTCCGAACTATACGCGGGTTTTTACGGTACGCACAGGCACTGGGCACACAGAAAGAAGCCCTCCCCCCCGTCCGGAAGCTGCGCCAGCTCTTCAAGAAATCGAGAGGGAAACAGAGAAAGATGCAAGCTACTTATAAAAATATGCACCCAACAGGAAATGAAGTCAATCCATTTTCTTGCCCCAGCAATCTCGTCCCTACAGTTCATTCCTTGGGAAGAACATGACAAACTGCCGTTTCTGTTAAAGGGATGTTGCAGTTCTGATAAACACGCTTCTAAACTGCCTAGACGATGTGGAAGTCGATTCATTCTCACATATATCTTTTCCACCTTGGGAACTTCCCCTAAAATCATCGTATCAAATGCGGTGTATGCCACAAAACACATTTTTCCCGGAAACAAGTTGACACGTAAGAAAAGCACCGATGTTGAGTTGATGTCAGCCAGGTAGCACAGTGTACAGGTTTGGAAGGGACTTTTAAGGTCAGTTCAAGCAATGCAGGATCTCAAAGGAATCGCATGCACTCCATCAAGTGGGAAATTGAGTCTTTTGTTTTCACCCCACTGGTGCTAGTGTAGTGTTTTTGTTTTTTTTTATAAACTGCTTTAGATGAAACTTGTTTTACTGTTTGTGCATTCAGGCTCATCTTTTATGATGGGCAGTGTTTATCAGGAAGTCTGGGACGCATAAATTTCATCCAATATCCCCTCAGTCATCCACACCACGCCCTCATCTCGTGTCAGATCACCCACAGACGGGGTCTTCTTGTTCATGCATTAAAGGCATTTCTTCCGATCAATCTATCACGGCCAAATAACGACAGTCGGCAATGATCCTGGAATCACTCCAAAACATCCTTCCGACAGCCTTCCTTTCAGAAGAGCCTTCCACAATGCCCACGATACGAGTCATTGCTGCCACCTCCGCAGAGGTTATCGTCGGGAGGTTTTGCGAGCAAATGTCCCGTCCCGGGAGCACAATCTCCGGCAGTCGGCAACCATGTGGCACAGTCCAGTCGCTCGCGATAAGACTCACAAGGCCAGCAACATTTGCGGTGGTAAGGCAATTTCTCTTGCGTCCGCACGCGTGCCAATCGCAGGCATGGTCCGCAGTGATGCCGGAAGTACAACTCCTGCCCGGGAAGAAACATACATTTTCACAACCGTAGTCGCAGGAGCTCACCACGACTGCTGCACGTGCTGAAGTGTGTGTCGGGATGACCGGCGATCACGATGCAAGCAAGTCGAGCGGGTGGTCTCGGATCATAGTGCTTACGACGACAAAAATTATTCCGAAATTGCATGTCACACCAGTGAACCATCAAAAGCGGGGATCCACATCGGCGTCAAGGATCTCGGAACACCAGTGCAGTTCCTCTTCGACACTCGAACATCCGTCTTGCTAACAGATAATGCCACATTCACACAATGGTTTGCACGTGATGCACTCGTCGTGCAACCACCACCGTCGTGAAGACCACTGGGAGGTCTAACGCTTTTACCCCTCTTCAATCGCAACATCAACCCTCGTCCACAAGCGCCATTTGAAACATCGTCACCATTTTTTTTAATTCCCTCGTACAATACCATTTCATCATCGTTGGACGTGGCGTCGCGGGCCTGCGCAGTATGGGCTGCCTGCCTTTTTTCAGCGACACCGCAGCTCTTCTGAGCCAAAATGGATATCTGTCCACCTATCTAATGACATTGCCAAATTACTCCAATGAATATCATGGAAGCCTTAAAGGTGACGATGGTATTCGTAGCAAGTTGCACCCAACTGTTGGTTTAGACTGCGAACACCATTGTTAAGCGGGGACATAGTGTGGCACTAGACATCCAAATGAGTGGAGCAATGCAGTTCCGTTTTTATACCGAGACCAGAGACATTGAAGATGCCTCTACAAGTGCTACAGAGCAACACCCCTTGTCGTCATCCGTACACTAACAGAGTTGAAGGCATTAAAACCAGCATGTTCAGAACAGAAGACTGGATTATATCCACGTGTCGATCTTTGTGAAGTAAACAAAACGGTAGTCGTAGACAGCTTTCCTCTCCCACAAGCTAAAGGGTTGCTAAATCCCCTGAACAGAGCACAGCGGTTTTCAAAATTTTATCCCATGCACACATACAGTCATGCCTTGTTAATAGATACCATGTTATATGGACAAACTTTTGGGGGACGAAGTGGGGAAATATATATGCGGCGGGTGTGAACTTTGATGATGCGAGTTGTTTATAAATACTCCCGATTATGGACAATCCACATTGTGAATGATTCTTAGGGATGCCTGCACAAAGTATACTCCCATGCATCACAGAGGCTGGAATGAAGCTTAACAACACATATGTGTTAGATGTAGCAGACATTTCTTTCCTGGAGCATAAAGTTAGCCCTGGTGGGACTTCACCAGCCACAACCACTTTGCCAAACATGGTGCCTGTTGGCACTTGTCCGAACATCCGTACAGTGCAAGTTGCATCACTTCAAAACACTTCATTTAGGAAGCCACGTTACTTCCTAATCTGGTTACATATCGAGTAAACAGACCCCATTTGCAGACACACACTGTCCTTCAATGTCACCAATGGCGTAGCACTCACCTCGGTGTTGTTCCATCGAATGACAGCACAGACGTGGCGCCGTTCTAGGATCTTGTCAATGCTTTCTGCATTGGCACCCATGAACCATGCACCGCAACTGCACACAGAACCAAAGTTCCCTCTGTAAGGACCCAGCAATGTGAATGTCAGCATTATGCTTGTATTCCTGCACCCATAAACAAAACAACACATTAATAATACGGTACAATGATGCAAATAAGCAGTATTAGACAAGCCAGTTACACGGCCGAATGAGCGTTTGGAAGGGCCGGAGGAGAGCTTTGAGTGCCAAGAATCTCGGAGGCCATGGTCTCACTGTTTGTGGCACATCTTACGAGCTGCACCAGTACGTTCCATATTGAGTAACCCTGCCAGTCACATCTAATTTTGTTACTTTCTGAAGTAATCCTATTGTTACTCACACTCCTTGCTCAGCGTGTTGCAGTCATTTGTAGAAGTACCCTCATCCCTAACACACGAAATCAACTCTTACCACTTCAATTCGACAAATGCAGAGCAAAGTCCCAGCTGTAGAAGTATACTACCACCCAGTGCCCATCACATTAACGCTGCAATGTAACCTGCAAGAAAAATGACCTACTTGCTCCCCTACAGTACGGGTTCTGACCAATTAGGTTACACTGCTACAGTTAAGCACTACACCAGCACAGTGATGTGACCGGTCCGAGTCCTTTTGGAGCACTATTTGGAGCAGCCAAAAGTCCCTTTTAGAGCAGCAAAAAGTACCTTCCGAGCATAAGAACAGATTTCATTTTCATTTATATCAGTGAGAATATCACATTAGGATCTATGTGCTTATGGTACTTTGCATTCCTGCTTCCGTGGAACCTTTTGACAGCATCAAAAGCATGACAGGTTTGATTCCCTAGCTAGCAGTGTAATTGCACGGCGAAGCACAAGGCACGGTAACAAGATATTGAGTGATGGAGGGCAGTATGAACTGCTCTGCATGGTTATGTTAGGTACAAAATTAAACATTAATCAAGCTAGTACATTCCACTAAAATAATGTTAGAATATAATACTTTTGAGCATACAAATCATTGTTTTCTTCAAGTTCCAAGGGCTGTAATAAACTGCAGTTGTTGCTTTAGATATAAAACAAAACTTTTGTCACTCACATGATTATGAACATCCCTGACATTTTATAAGCGGAAGTTTAACAAAAAAAAATGTATGTAAATTTTTTTTTTTTCAGGGCAATTTTTTTTAGTTTATTTAGGTTATTTCCAGACTTGCATTTACTGCTCCAGCTAATTTAATTTTCAATTGCTGTATTTATTATATTGCCAAACAGACAGAATCTATATAAAGGTACTAACTAAACGAGAGTTGACATCAAAAATAAACATATTACGTTTTGCGGACAACTATATTACGTTTTGCGGACAACACGATTGTTTTCTCGACACTCGTCAAGTGCATTGCACGCTGTAGGGACACCTCGTCACGCGTGCATCAGTGGGGTGCGTGTTAACCCATCCTCCCGCCTGCATTCACGACGCTTCGCGGCAACAGTATGCGGCGGCTCATTACAAAATGTTAACTCACCTGAACGACCCGTACACACTGCTTCGCGGTGACAGTCTCATGCAGCTTATCACAGAAAAAGGCTAAAGTGAGTTGTCGATGAAACGATTTCTCCATGAAACAATCTGTCGATGAAACATCGCGTGTTGATAAAACGATCTGTTAATGAAACGTCGTTTAATGAACTGATTGCCACCGAGGGCACCGTCCTCCTCCAACGTGACGTCACGTGCAAGGCATGTACAGCCTGCATTGCAGAATGCGGGTGCGTGCTCAATCCGTGCTGCAAGCGGTGGCACGAGGTCCCGCTAGCAAAGCAAAGCGGTAGCATACGATCTACCATAGCCTCCACTATACTGACAAAGCCTGGCAGATCACCACGGGACGCGGCCGCCCAAAGTGAAAAGGTAGAGCGGCAGACAAGAGTCAAGTAACGGGCGCCCCGCTGCGGCGAGACGCCGAAACACACTTGTCCCGAGCGATGGAATGTCCGCTCGTGCTTCTCGCGTTCCCTGGGCTACCGCTTCGTTTCTCGTCGGGTTTGAAAACCATGTTTAGGGTCCTTGCCGCTGCAAAAGCTGTGCACTGAATACCAGACTTTCGAGAAACACTCCGTGCTTTTAGATCCTCGCGCTCCAAATCTGCGACCGGGCACTCTATGGCTGCGTCATCGAACTGCTAGGCTTTGTGAGTATAGAGGAGACTATGAATCTAGGAAAAGTCCCTAGTTTTAGCAGGCAGCAATGTACGGCCCCTGGCTCGCGTTTCGGAGCATGCTTCGAAGAAGGCTATGTTCGAAGTCACAGCGCGAGCTCACGTTAGTAATGCCATTTCGCACAGCAACGCCATGCTAAAACTGGCTAAGAACAGCCAGTTCTGTTAAAGCTGTTGTGTCACTGAAGGTCTATTCACACGATGCATCTTGTTTGCAGATTTTGTGTCACAAAACTAGGTTTCGGGAAACGAATTCCCCGTCTGAACGCAACCGAAAAAGTGGCGCGCCTCCAAAAAAAGTGGTGCGTGTTCCTCGCTTCTGGAGCAATTTTTCACTGAAACCTCACTGACGCCTCTCAACCACCGGAGGGAGAAACACGGACGCTGCCAATGGCCGCTCGACTTCGCTATGATGTCTGGCGTCGGAGGCGAAGCGAGCTTTTGGAGGAGTCCGATTTTTGGCCGATTCCGTATCCGAGCCGAAGCCGAAAAAGGAAAAACATGGCGAGCGACAAGCGGAGAAACGGTGCGTACGGGCATACGGGCGATGAGTCTTGGTCCTACTCGGTTGCTAGTGTGTGAACGGCGCTTTAACAGTACGGAGTGGCGTAGGCAGAGGAGGGATTTGGGGGGTTGAAACCCCTCCTGAAATGCCGAAGCTCCTCCCTCCCCCTCCCCCTCCCCCCTCCCCCCTCCCCCCTCCCCTCCCCCCCCCCCCCCCCCCCCCCCCCCCCCAAACGGGGTCCGGTCGCTCCCCTGCTCACGCAGTCGGTTTTGCACGAGGCACGGAGCAACGGGGGAGCACTGACCATCCCCAACTTATAGGCTTTCGGAAAAAGTGCTTCTGGGGTAGAAAATGCTCAAATTAATAAAATATGCAAAATTTCTTAATTCATGTTTATTCGATGGGATGTAGAACGTGATCTCAGATATATAGAGAACGGATATTTCGAAACATTTGTGAGGTGAAAGATGGCAATTTCAACGCAAAATATAACAAACTATCCTCACTGAAATACACAGTTCCATCAAACCAATGTGAACACAATAAAACGAACACACGGTGATAATATGAAACAATGTCAGTGATGTAGAAATAATAAATGAATTGTAAAAAAAAATCACACTGTAAGCAACGGGTGGCGCTGCGCTCACGCACACCTTTTGTGATCAGAATTACATGCTTTCGACTAGAAATTACCGCGAATAAGAGGGTAACTGTGCCTAGTTGTATTAGAATGCAATTTACAGGTTCTCTTTGTCATCTCATTTATGCCAAGCGCCTACACATTAAAATGAAGCCGCCTGCGTTCACGGAAAAAGATATCCCGGACGTCCTCCGCTTGAATTTTAATGTGGCGGTGAGATGTTTCGGTGTCGCCCTTCCCTCCGTGACGTCACGACTGGGATTTGCCTCGCCGTGACGTCACCAGTTGTTATTCTGGCTACTTACCATCGGGTGCGACGACGAGTTCGATGGTGTGTTTAAAAACCACAGTAGAAGCTAGGAGCCATCGCAATCCGAAACTAACACCGTCAAAGTTCACAATACGCCAGTGCTCATATACCCATGGTTTGGCCAATCGTAAAAGCTGACCACAGCGACGCTTTTGGGCGCGCACATCGCTAATTCTTCGTTTCAGCTTAGGTCCAGACGTAGCCGATGCTACAAGCGCGAGCTCCGGGCTTTCAGCGTCCCTGCCAAGCACGCGCGCTCGTGCAGTGCAAACACCGTTCAGGGCCACATGTTCACGCCTGTAGCATTGGCTGCGTCTGGAACTAAGCTGAAATGAAGTATAGGCCCGTAGCTCTCAAGTTTTGAGCAGCGCTCCAGGTGAGCAAAATATAATATTTGGCTCGCGTTTCGAACATGCGTCCATATACTTCCCCACCACAGTTTTTTCTACACCATTCCATACTAAGTGCCAGCGTAGCAGAGGCTACAAGAGCGAGTTCCGAGCTTTCAGTGTCCCTGCCAAGCACGCGCGCTCGTGCAGTGAAAGCATCTTTGAGGGGAACATGCTTTAGTAACTAGCTTCGGCTTCGCCATCAAGTAAAGTGAAACACACGGGCTCACGGAAGCCATAAAGCAATAAAATAATAAAGCTGAAAGGAATGTTCAGTGGGACGCTGAGGCCGCGAGCTGCATAAATGCTTGCATTCGAACGTGGCACGTGCAAAATCAAACGTTACGGCGCCACCTGGATGGTGCTGCCTGTATAACATGGTCGCGTTTTGCGGACGCGCTCGCGCCCCCTGCCCGAGAACAACGGGTCTATAGACCGAGCAGTCGCTCACTCCAAGTGGATGCTCTCAGGTATGTTTTTCAACCGTCGTAGTGAAGAGAACGAGCGCTCCCGCCGTTGTTTGCCACTAGGATCTTGAGGAGACGATGGACGTTCTGAAATAGGGCCTCCGGACAGAGGGCGACCGCCTGTATACCGCAGACGTGACGGGCACTTCACGTTTCTCCCTCTTGCATTGGACGCCTAAAATTTCCCTATTTTTGGCGAAGTTTCCCTCACTTTGCAAAAATCGTCG